>NW_006921931.1:1660065-1669623 GCF_000298275.1 Orycteropus afer afer
TGCCTCCCTCCCGCCCTGCCCCCGCCGCTTATAAGGCCCGGAGCCGCCCCCGCCTCCGCCCCCTCCGCCTCCGCCTCCGCCTCCCAACTCCCGGCCCGAGCCATTCCTCGGCACCGCCCCCTCAGGCCGCCCGGCCCGGCCTTCCCCGCTGACTGACAGCGGGACCTCCTCCCGCGGCCGTCCGGGCCTGGGAAGCGGAGGCAGCTCCGGCCCTGTCCGGCCCGTGGCCCCCAGAGCTCCGGCCAGAGACAGGGGGAGGGGACGTCAGGCCCCAAGCGAGGGCGCATAACGGGGCCCGGCGGCCGGATAACGGGACCGGGAACTGGATAACGGAGCTGGGCGGGGTGGGGGAAAAGATAAAGGAACAAGACCGGCGGGTAGCGGGCTCTGGAGGGTATGAGCCACTGGGCCAGGGGTGCGGAGGATCGGAGTGATCACAGAGCTCCCGCCTTGGAACCCGGGCCCCCCGAGGCGGGCTCGGCGCTGGAGCGGCACGTGGGTTGCCCGCCTTCTGCGAGTGGGGTTGGGGTGGCGGCTCCTCGCCCAGCTGGCGTGATATGTGGGGAGGCGGGACCCGCACCTGCGAGCGCGCGTGGGAGCAAAAGAATAATCGTGATGTTTTCGGAGTGCCCTGTTCAACCATCTCTACCAAGTGTTTCTGATTTTCTTGTCCCTGAAGCCTAGTATCTAGCCAGGAGTGTGCCCCCGCCTCAGGATCCCTGCTGTCTGACGAGGTCGGATCACGAACCTTATGCGTGTTAGTAATTTGTGCAAAGAGTACATATGTGCCTATGGGAGTGCGTGGCCAAGACTGTGGAGTGTGTAAATAGGCGTGTTTGAAAGGGCCACAGTGTCCGAGGAAGTCTCTGTGTGTGTGTGTGTGTGTGTGTGTGTGTGAATTGGTGCTGACTCTACCAGAAATTCTGGTCCCTACTCCTCCCTAACTGATTGCATCATTAGTGCTAATTGAGGGGCTTTCACACGCCAGTGCATTAGCTGTTTGGAGTGAGCTCCCCCCTCCTGGGAGAGATAAGCCACTGCCCCTCCCTTCCCCCCCCTTCCCTCACTTCCCCACCACCCTGGAACTGTCCATTCAGATCCTCTCACCTTCCTGGCCACCTTCCTACCTCCCTCTGGGCCTGGACTGGTTAATGTCTTTCCTCCTTGCAGGTGTCAGATCGGCTAGGGAGGGGTCAGGGAGGAGGAGAGTGATACTGGGAGGGAAGATTCCCCACAGGGAGCTAAAGAGGTCTGGCCTTGCAGAATGCAGGGTCTCTGTGACGAGAGAGGGAACAGAAATCTTTGCCCCGTTGTTCTTTTTGACATGGAAGGGAAAAGGAGAGGCCTGAATCATTGATCCTCAGTCTATGACCCCACCGAGGTAGGGGCTTCCAACGCTGACTCTTGGTGTCCCCCAAGACTTGGAAAGTTGGGGTCCAGCCTAACTTAGCAGGCATGGGAAGGGCTGAATGAGGGAAGCCATGATTCCCCTGTATGGGCAGAGTCCAGTCTAGTCCTGTTTAGCTATTCTGCCCTGTGCTGGCCCATGGCTGCAGAGTGTGAGGGGAAGCCTCTGAGCAGATGCCCTCCCCAGCCCTCACACCAGATGTCTTTGGTCTAATTAACTGTGCTGGGAAAACCAACCTGGGTTTGTAAACAGAGCTACCGGCTAAAGTCAACAGGGAACAGCAGCAAACAGCAAACATTTCCCTCACACTCAGCCACAGTCCAATTGAGCCCCCTGGGGAAGAGGGGCAGCCTGGTGGATTATGAGGCTCCCTGGCCCACAGCTGAGCCAGGGGAAGCCTATCTGTGTCAGTGACCCCAATAAGACTGTTGTGTCTTTACCAGTTTCAGGGCCTTCTCTGCTGGGGAGGAACAGGGAGATTTTGGCCATAGAATTGCCGTCCTAAGATGAGCTCTGTCTCCTTTCCTGTGATTTCCCGTATTCATCTTCCAAATTGCCTGATCCATGAGGAAGCCATTGTAGGAGGCAAGAGTATTTCTTGAACTGCTTTTTTGGGCCCAGCTCTCTTCGGTTTTGGAGGAGCCTTGGAGGGTAGGACTTGGCATTGTGGGTCTATAACTCAGAGTTGGTAAATATAACACGAACACTGTTAAGTTAGTTACATATCATGTAGGTATTATAATAACATGTTCCAAAATTAGATAATTATTCCTCTCATATCTTTGCTAAGCTTCACTGTTTCTGTTATAGTTTGAAAGTTTAATGCACACAAGGACCTAATAGTTACAAATGTGCCTACAGTGCACACACAGACACACACACAAGCAGTAGCCCCTTGTACACAGGAACAAAGACATTTCAGCTCTCTCTCTCATACTTACTCTGTCTCTCTCACCTGCTCTCAGACACCCAGACATATACAATCTGAGATGGAAATTGGTTTTTGGGCTCTGAAAGAAAAGGATGGCCCATTCTGAACAGATGAGAGTTTCTGAATTAGTGGTTCTTAACCAAAATTTGCTCGTTTGCTTATTCTTTCTTTTCTTTTTCTTTTTCTTTTTTTTTTTTTTTTTTTGCCACCCAGGGAGAGGAATCATTTCAAAGAACTGAAAGACATGAAATACTTCAGGCTCCTGGTCTACAGTCTGCACACCTGCCTAGAGACCTGGCAGGGCCGATAGCCTGGGCCTCACAAACCAGAATCCTTAGGCAGGTGTCCAGCTCAGAGTCCTCAAGGCTATCTTCATTCATGCTAGAACTTCCAGACCAGAGACCTCAACATCTTTCATCCAGGGCTCACACCAGCCCTGAGGCCAGAGGGTCTGTGTTAGGGTGAAGTCTTACTGGTTTGGACATACCGTATATTCCTGTTCTCTCCCTCCTCCCACCATACTTCCTACTCTACTCTGACTGCTAACTTGGATACCAATCTTTCCAAAGAGGCGGATGGCTCAAGACTCAAAAATGCTAAATTTCTTTGGAAATATCTTTCCTTCGAGTTTCTTTCAGGTTCTCCCAGGCTGCCTTGTTTGTAACACCAGCCTCTCTTCAGTGCCTTGTCTTTTCCCTCCAGTCCTGGCCTCACATTTCTTTTAGAGTATTATTTGCTGCTCAAATGCTGGAGGGTAGCCATAACTGGGCCTTTAGACCCCTACAAGCTGGCCCCAGCCTTCCACTTAACCCATTTCTTTTCATTCTGCTTAGAACCAGAATCTCAGTCCTAGTACTTGATTTGCAGCAAGTTCTCCGTTTGCCCTTACAGTTGCTCCTTCCTAGAATGGCCTCCTCCAGTCTTTCCATTTAATCTTCATGACCTGGTTCTTCAAGATCTCCCAGAAAGCAGTAAGCTATGGACAATGCTTATCTATCAGTTGAAGCACATGGGTCCCCGGAAGTTTGAGAATATAGTCTCAGAGTTCTGTAGATTTTTCTTTTTTCCTTTAAAAGAAATGTCCAAAATATGTTTATCAGGCCTTGGAAAACCTGATACAGAGCTTGGGCCTTGGAGTTAGAGAAACCTGGGTACAAATCTCATTAGCTGAGTTACTTTGGGTATGTTGTTATCCTCTCTGTGCATTAGTTTTCTCATTACAGAAAAGGGAGATAATAAGAGTACCTAAGACAGAAAGTTGTTGAGTGGATAAAATGCAAAAACATGTAAAGCGTATGATTATGTGTTATCTATTACATTCTAATATTAATAATAATATTGAACAAATATATACTCGTGACTATAACATGTTAGACAACTTGGTTAACTGTAACTGCCTAGAGGGAGAAATGACTTTGACCACTTTCCATGCTGGTTCCTGCAGTTGAATTCTCTTCAGCTCTTGGGCTCTCTCTGAACCTGGAGTTTCTACTTTTCCCCAATCAGCAAACCAGCAGTTGATCAGAGGAGGCCCCCACTGCCTCCCCTACCCCTGCAGTGAGCTACTGAGGGAACTGAATCAGGACTTGGGTTCAGCCTCCAGATAGATACCTGGTGACCAGAGCAGGGAAGGGCTCAGCTCTGTCCTCCCAAAGGGAAGGAGCTGGGGGAGGGGACTGATTCCGCCAAGAAGAGTTGGGGAGGAGGAGGGGTAATGGGGTGGAGTCAGGCAGCCTGCTCTCCCACCCCCCACCTCCCCAGGTAGGAAGTGAAGCTGAGTTTCCAAAATATAAAAAACAGATGATGAAGGTCAGGTTTCCTATACACTGGAGAGCAGGAGCCCTAAGGCAGAGTCTCTTAAGAAATTATCTGAGACAGAGAGACGGAAGATAGCAAGAAAGACAAGACAAACAGACATAGATGCAGAACTATGGAGACAGAGACAAAACCCCCTGAATCCTGAGAAAGGTGGTCAGACAGAGACAGAAAGCCATGGTTCAGGAGACATCATTCCACTCGTTTCTGGAAAAGAGCTTAGTTCCCCCTCCGTGGGTCTCAGGATGGGAACATGAGCTCTTTTGGCTCCACGACACTGTCAGGGGTGAGGCCCTCCTGGAACCCAGAAACCAAAAGGCTCTGTGGGCTCTCAGAGCTCTTACTGCTTGGGCTAGTCTCCCTGGCCTGTGGTAGAGTGTCCCTCTCAGAATCCTTTCCTGGGCCTGGCTGTCTCTTCCTTCTTCCTCCCTCCTACTCAACTGCTCCCACCAGCCCAGAGGGACCCTTTGTGACAGAGTTTCCCTTTCTCTGCCTTTCCTTGCTCTTTGTGATGTGTGTCTATGTGTCCTCCCTCTTCACAGTTCCTTTTGGGAGAAGAAACTAGAAGAGGGTGAGGCTGAGGACTGGAGAGGTTCTCATTCAGGGTATTTTCTCAGTTCCTTATAGGTTTGGGGGAAAAGAAGGGGGCAAGCAGAGAGGCAAATAAATACATGTCACCAGTAAAAATCAACATACAAGTTGATCAACAGTAAGTAATGAAATTTGGCCAAAAAAGTTTATTATTTTATTATTCTTATTAATACAAATGGCAAAGTACTTATTAAGTGTTTTCCATGATCATTTAATCCCCTTAGCACCTCTGGAGGTAGATACTATTACTATTTCCAATTTTCACACAGAGAAGTTGGGTAACTTGCCCAAAGACACACAGCTATTAAGAGGCAGAGTCAGGATCTGGAACCAGATATGTCTGACTATAGAGCTTTGCTCTTCACTATTCTGCCCTGTGGTTTGTTGTTTAGTCCACTGTCTGGGCTGGGCTGGGCTGATTTCAGCTACAAAAATCCTAAGGTCAGTCTTTCCAAGCCCAGCCTTGCAATTTTTGATGAAAGGATGGGTGTCTGATATTTGAGTCTTTAAACAACAGAGATGGGCCCAGCAGGGGGGCAGTGGGGAGAAAAGGAGGAAAACACAGAAAGGGATACATTGGAGAGAACCCCTCCAGTAGGGAAAGCCACAGACTTAGGAGCTGAGCCTGAACCCCTAGAAGAATTTTTCAGAAATTGCACTAAAATTCCTTCCTTTTGCCCCCTCCGTTGGGTGCAGAGGAAACAGATCAAGGGTGATGGCTTACAAATGGTTAACGAGACTCTGGGAGTCTACGTGGAATTAAAATAATTATTTGAAAAATACCAAAAAGCAGAAAAATGGAAGTAAAAATTACACAAAATCCTGCCATTAAAAAAGATTATATATAGTAAGATGTGAAAGCCACATTGTCTCGCCCTCCAACTTCATCTGGATAGGTAACCACAATGAATGATGGCCTGCGTAGAGGCGCCCTGTTTAGAGGTGCCCTGTGATGCTGGATGTAGTTAGTCATTGCTTCCTTATCCTCCCTCAGTTCCCTTGGTGACTGTCTCATTTCTGTACCACCAGTCTCCAAGTTTGGCACCTCATGGTGTTTTTTTTTATAAGACCTGCTGACTTCACATTGTCATCAAGACCTGGGCTTTTAAAAATGTCTTTTAGATTTGCTTTATTTCCTTACTGCCATCCTTCCTAGTCTAGGCTCTTCATCTCACATCTGGTCTGTTATTTCGGTCTCCTAACTGTTCTCCTCCCATCTCAAAGCATGTATGGGCACCAGATTCATCTCCCAAGAACACTGCTTCTAGCATATCATTTTCCTATTTGAAAATCTTTAATGATTCCCCATCATTTGGAGGGTAATTTAGCTTGGCATTTAAAGTCCAACACAAGCTACTTTTTCTATTCTTGCATTCACAAGTACTTTCTGACATGGATTCTTTTGCAGCCTAGCTGGTTGCTTCACTAATCTAAGAGCACACTCTGCTACTCCTGCCTGGCAACGCCCTTTCCTCACCTATCTGAAGCCTGCCCATTCTCCAAGGCCCATCTCAGGGTTTTCTTTTGCCAGAAAGCCTCCCCTGTCTGCTCCTGCCCACATCCATTGCCCCTTGTCTAAAATGAATGAACGTGAGGAGACTGTACTTCATGGTTTCAGAGAATACCCTGCTTGGAGAGATCTTAGATATGAACATAGAATAGTATTTCTCAGTCTGAAGTCCTCAGGCATCCAGGGGTCTGCAAATGTATCAGGGAGGGGTGTGGCCATAAGCTATTGTCAATATTTCAGACAACTTATAGAAAATGATACATCTTTCATAGTAAGTATACCCAATGACCCAAGTCAGTGGAAACATTGACTTTCTTTGCTGGTGGCCAGAATTATATCTTCCATTGGGCATTACTTAGATTGTTCATTAAGAAAAATTGTTGTTGTTGTTATTACATGCCGTTGAGTCATCTCAGACTTATAGCGACCCCTCCTTGGGTTTCTGAGGCAATACCTCTACGGAAGTAGATTGCCTAATCTTCCTTCCGAGGAGTGGCTGGTGGGTTTGAACTGCCAACTTTCTGGTTAGCAGTCATGTACCTTAGGCACTATGCCACCAGAGCTTCCATTAAGAAAAAATGTTGTTGTTGTTATGTGCCGTCGAGTCAGCCCTGACTCATAGCAACCCCTCCTTGGGTTTCCGAGGCAGTATCGCTACAGAAGTAGGGTTGCCCAACCTTCCTTCCGAGGAGTGGCTGGTGGGTTTGAACCGCCATCCTTCTGGTTAGCAGTCAAGTGCCTTAGGCACTGTGCTACCAGAGCTCCTTAAGAAAAAATAGGGAAATAAATTTGTTGGTATGTAAATGTACCACAGTAGGCAAATTCTTTGAAAACCTGGGGTTCATAAGGGAGCAGGATGAATAAAAGAGATCCTGATGATGGAAAAGTGGGTCATTGATCCCATGGAATCTCCTTACCCAGGCAGGACTCCTCCCTGATGGACAAATGGCTCCTTCATGCCTCATGACGGGCAAGCTCACTTTCTTGCAGGGAGTTTAGACTGTTAATATTAGAAAGTTCTCCCTTCTCTCTGTAACTTTCTTTAGTTGATTCTCACTCCGGCCTCCGGAGCACCAGGTAATAAATCAAGCCATCTTATTCAGGGTAGCCCTTCAATTATAGGACCAAAAAATTCAAACCCATTGTTGTCAATTCTGACTCATAATGACCCTATAGCATAGGGTAGAACTATATGTAGGGTTTCCAACATTGTAATCTTTACAGTAGCAGACAGCCATAGCTTTACCCTGCAGAGTGGCTGGTAGGTTTGAATCACTTACCTTTAGGTTAGCAGCCAAGTACATAACCACTGCACCACCAGGTTTTTTTTTTTGTGTGTGTGTTTGTGTATGTGAAAATGGTTTAAAACCTTCATTGGATTTTCATTGGATTGCAGTAGCCCATAGACCAAAGACTAATTTCAGAGGTCCCACATACTCCTCGGAAGGAAGATGGGGCAATCTACTACTTCCGTAGTGATATTGCCTCGGCAACCCAAGGAGGGGTAACTATGAGTTGGGTCCAACTCGAGGGCACATAACAGCAACAACAAACCTCTCCATCTACCATACCCCACCTTTCCATCTCCACTCTAGACTCACTTACCTTTCCCTGCTCCTCATTTATATCTTGCTTTCTCTCCCCACTTACTATTCCCTCTACTTGGAACCTTCTTGCCCCTCCTCTGCCTAGTTATTTCATTCCTCTTTAGATCTCAGCTCTTGAGACACCTCCTTGAGGAAACCTTTCCTGGTCTGTCCTGGTGCAGGTTCTTGTAGCCATATGTACTTCTTCATTGCAGCACCTGTTGTGGTTGCAATTTCTATTATTTGTGTGTTATTTGATTGAAGTCTGTCTCTTTCTCTCGACTCTAAACTCCATGAAGGCAGGGCACTGTTTGAATTGTGCTTACCATATATCCTCACTACCTATCTTGATGCAGAAGCATACAGGCAATTAGTAAATATTTGTTACTGGCTATTTCATAAGGCTTTTTGTGTGCAAAAGCATTTTGTAAGCTCTAAATCATGGCTTATAAAAATTTGGGGACTGTTTACAACTACTATTTCATTAATAAAATTTTGATCTTATGGATGGACCCAGAAACATAACCCTCGTGCCCTCCATAGCTTGGTAAAAAAAGGCACCTTGTTTGCAGACTGAGCTTTTTCATTTCAATTTAAAAATAATCTGACTAAATGAACGAAGCTCTCTTCAAGTGTTGACTTCTTCCCCTTTTTTTTATCCTTTCCTCCCACCCAATCCAACATTCATTGATCACCTACTCCCTGTTAGACACCAAGCAAATACAAGTTGTCCCCTACTTACCATGCATTAGAGTTGCAATGAACCCACATTTAACAACCTTTTTTTTGGGGGGGGCGGTAAAACTTATCATTAGTATCATTCCTTCTTCAGAAGGAAGATTGGACAATCTACGTCCATAGAGATAACACCTCAGAAACCCAAGGAGGGGTCACTATGAGTCGGGACCTACTGGACAGCAGTAAGTTTGGATTTTTTTGGTTTTATCATTAGTAATATGTACTATATACAATGTTGCAGTGGTTAATTTGCTGATATTATTCTCAGATGTTTATTTGCAGATGTTCAAAGAGCAAATTTATAAAGAAGTTATAAAGACACTGATAATAAAAGGCAATAATAATAATGAAAATGAGCAAACAAAAAGAGGTATTCAATTTACGTCAGAACCGACCTACTTTGGAGTCATAGGAACAGAACCCTGTTAGGAGTCAGAGACTGCCTGTAAACAATGACACAAAGATGAATAATGGTAGTCTCTGTCCTGAGGCATTTATTGAAATCTTCTGATGAAAAGACTTTTCCTGGCCCCTTTTGGGGACCAAATTCCTCTGACTAACTCAGTAGTCTAGTAATATTCCTCTTAAATGAGGCCCCAGGGTCTTTGCATTTTCTATCCCATCACCTGGGAAGTTCCTCCATCAGACTCCCCCGTAGTGGACTCCTTCTCCATATTCGGGTATCTAAGGCTACTTTCTACCACACTGTTCTGTTTATGTTCTCAGATTGCTTATCATTTTCTAAAATTATTTGATATGTCTGTTATGCTTTTACTTTATCATCGTTGGTCTCCCTTCTTAAGAATATAAGCCCCATGAGAGCAGGATCTTTGTTTTATTCTCTGCTGTATGGCCAAGGAGGGGAAACTCAGGCCCGCCCAGAGTAGCAGGCCAGAAGAGCAGGAGAAAGGGGATAAAACCCAGGAAGCCAAAGAGAAGAGCAATCAGCCAAAGGGATTAGGTGAGGAGGGGAAACTCA
>NW_006921931.1:1672903-1737358 GCF_000298275.1 Orycteropus afer afer
CACGGGATCGGGCAGTGTTTCGTTCTGCTGTGCATGGGGTCGCTATGAGTCAGAAACGACTCGACGACACTTAACAACAACAACAACAATGCCCAAAGTCCCAAATGGTGCCAGCACATGGTAGGTGCTCAGTCAATAATCAAGGAGGAACAGAACATGACACTCTAGACACCTGCCAACTCCAGCTGAGTCTATCCCCTCCTATAGTTTGGACATAATAGATCTAATAATGCCTCCATGCTCTGATTATTTTTCAGGGATATTAATCTTGTGCTAGAGGCTAAATTGCAAGCATCTCCTAAGTAGCAGAAAACAATCCTCTTTTTCTGTCTAAACCAAACCCAGCCTCTTTCTTTATCCTGAGTCCCCCTACCTGCAACTGTGACCTGCCCTCTTCCCCAGAACTTACCTGCACTGTTTCTCATTCCCTCAGGGCTCTACTCTGTGATTTTTAAGGTGACAACCAGTTAATCTCATAACAGAATCCTGCTAATATACTAACGGGAAAGGGTGAAAAAAGGCTCCCAGTTGCCTTCCTTCTGACTCAGGTAACATCTGTGCGTTTAACAGGGCCCTTCTGGAGACAATTAAATAAATGCTTTATTGAAACAATAAAATTAATAGAGGTCTTACGGAACTCAATGAAAAGTTTTTTTAAAAGTAACTTCATTGTTTTTTAAACTTCAAATCAAGCTTTCCTAGGCAAAGGGGTGGGGTAGAGCCCAACTTTCATGAAAGCAGGTTCCTGCCTACAGGGTCACTCTTAGGAATTCAGACCCCAAGTCTGTACTTTCCTTGGGGAGGGGCCATTGTTGCCAGGCTGGGGGTATGATCCCAGTGGACACCCTCAGTATCAGATCTGTTTTTTTTCATAAACTATAGATTGGTTTTGTTTCTGGGACTATGTGACCTCTTAGATTTATTAGTCTCAGCTTTCATGGGCTCTGGTTGCCCTAGGTCAGATGTCCCATCAAAGGAAATGTCATGATGACATTTGTCAACATTCATGTTGAATGAATGAAACAATGAACATTGGAGTGTACTCATTCTGCCAGGAAATAGGTGGAGCTTTTGTCTAGTCCTGCATTTATCTGGGTCCAAGCCAGTCTACCCCACCATATTGCACCACCCCCAACCTTCCCAGCCTTGTAGTCCACAGTTGACCATTTCTCTCTAGCGACCATTTCTCTCTATCAACCATTTTCAGCCTCAAGAAATATCTTAGAAGTCAGGATTTGTTAAATCAGAACCTGAGGCCAGAGGCTTTGGAAAACCTGTGGTGTATCTGCTGGTGGGGGCTGTGGGATATGGGGCTTGCTCATGAAGGATTTGCCTGGCTTGGAGGGGGATGACACCCTGGATGGGAAAACTCTCCTGGAAGATGTGGTTCTCTGTCCAGATGGATGGAGCTGGCATAAGATTGTCTTCAGGACTCCTCATTATTCCTATCAAGGTAGCACGTTGATTCAAACCATCTGTGGGCTTGTGAGGTCTGATTAGACTTGGCGTTTGCAACCCTGGGCTCCCGACTTACACCCTTCAAGAGTGTGAGGAGCAGACTGAGGGTGTGGCTGGAGCGGGAGGGGGGGTAGACCCTCTCCCTGATTCCTAGACTTCTTGTCCCAAGTGGCTGAGAACACAAGCAGCTTCAGGCCACCCCCACCCTTAGGCTTCCAACAGGCATTGGGAGGGGCTCTGAGCTGAAAGTCAGAAGGCTTCTGTTTCCAGCTCTGTCATTAACTAGTTGTATGACTTTGAACAAGTCATTTAGCCTTTCTGGGCCTTAGTTTCTTCGTCTGCCAAAAATGGGAATAATGTCACCCGCTGTTGTTGCTTTGAGGATCAAATAAAATACAGGTGAGAAACACATTGAAAAGCATGATGCCAAGACTGTACAAGGTTGTTGTTTTCTTTAATGGTGTCCTCAATCTGAGGGGACATGGCCTTCCTGCTCTGGAGTTGCTATCCTCTGAGTAACTGGGCTCAGATCATCCTTTGGCTCTGGAAGGGAGAATTAAGCTTTTGAGGGCTGCATTTATTAACTTCTCTGTTCTCTCACCACCCCTTTCCCTAGATGCCCCAGCACCTTGATTCCAGGTCTCGGTGATCCCTGGCTCATGTTTCCTCTCTGCCCTCTAGAGGTGCTAGGTCTTACTCTTGTGTCATGGGGGTCGCTATGAGTTGGCAACGACTCATTGGCAGTGAGTTTGGTCTACTTTCATAGAGGTACCGCCTGAGAAACTCAAGGAGGAGTCACTATGAGTCGAATTTGACTCAACAGGAGTGAGTGTAGTTTTTTTTTTTTTTTGGTTATTATGTCAGTATGGATTATACTTCAACATAAAGAAAACAAAAATCCTCACAACAGAATCAATAAGCAACATTATGATAAATGGAAAAAAGACTGAAGTTGTCAGGGATTTCATTTTACTTGGATCCACAATCAGCACTCATGGAAGCAGCAGTCAAGAAATCAGATGTCAAAATGCATTGACCATGTCCCTTTAGTTTTGTGTATTTCACTGTATCTAAGTTATATTTCAATAAAAAATATTAAAAAAAAAAAGGAAGAAATCAGACGTCATATTACATTGGGTAAATCTGCTGTAAAAGACCTCTTTAAAGTATTAAGGAGCAAAGATGTCACTTTGAAGAAAAGTTGGGCCTAACCCAAACCATGTTATAATCAATCACTTCATATGCATGTGAAAGCTGGGCAATGAATAAGGAAGACCAAAGAAGAGTTGATGCCTTTGAATTGTGGCATTGGTGAAGAATATTGAATGTATCATGGACTGCTAGAACAACAGATGAATCTGTCCTGAAAAAAGTGCTGCCAGAATTCTCCTTAAAAGGGAGAATAGCCAGACTTAATCTCACCTATTTTGGTTGTATTGTCAGAAGGGACCATTCCCTGGAGAAGGATATCATACTTGGTAACCAAGTGGAGGGTTAGTAGAAAAGGGGAAGGCCCTCAATGAGATGGACTGACACAGTGGCTGCAACCACGGGCTCAAGCATAGCAAGGATTGTGAGGATGGTGCAGGACCAGGCAGCGTTTTGTTCTGTTGTACGTGGGGTCACTATGAGTGAGAGCCAACTCGTTGGCACCTAACAACAACATTAGTTTGCCAACCTCACTGAAGCCTCATGTACAACAGCATGAAAGGGTGGCAGATCCTGCACCATCTTCTCGATTGTTGGTATCCCTGAGGCCACTGTTGCAGCCACTGTGTATTTTGGCTGGCTCATCTTCCAGTGCCATATAGAACAATATTCTGTTGTGATCCATGGGATTTTCACTGGTTAGTTTTCAGAAGTAAATTGCCAGGCCTTTCTTCTGTCTGTCTTAGTTTGGAAGCTCTGCTGAAATCTGTCTATCATGGGTGCCCCTGCTGATATTTGAAATGCTGGTGGCATCACTTCCAAATATAGTATAGGTACACACATGTCACCACAGTAAGCAAACTGATAGATGGGTGATGGAGCATTTAAACAGTACTTACTGAGTGCAGGACACTGTTTAAGCACCATTTTAACTATTTTTAATAATTATTTTTACACGCGAGGAAACTGAAGAACAGAAGGGCTAAAGTTTTAAAATAACATGCCAAAAGCCTTGTAGGTATTAAGTGACAGAACTGGGATTTGTACCCAGGAAGTTGGGGGCCAAAGTCTATGATCTTAATCATGTGCCTTACTTTTTCTGTTTGATATAATTTAGCAGAATTTGGAGTCAGAATCACCAGATGCAAACCCTGCCTGTTTGACTTTGGTCCAGTTACTTGACATCTCTGTGCCACATTGTGTGCATCTGTAGATACAGATGCTCAAAGGTCAAACAGCTAGGAAGTGGCTGAGCTGGGGCTTACACCCAGGCAGTAGACTCTGAACAACTGTATCTCACTGCCTCCCACAGATAAGATCTACATCTGTGCCCCAGACCTTGGGCTCATGCCAGGCCTTTCCTACCCTCTACAGAACATTTCCTCTTGGCTGTCTCCTGTCCCCTCTGCCTTACTGTGTCTAGATACAGACATATCAGGCTAGTTTGATTCCTACCTCCCCCTTTCCCACCCTCCACAACACTCCTAGTCTCCCAGACTAAAGATCCTGGAGGTATCTTTGACTCTTCCCACTCCTTTATCCCTCTATATCTGCTCTGTCAACACAACTTATAATTTCCTTTGAAATCTAGCCCAGACTCACCTTTTCTTTCCTGGTCCCACTGCCATCACCTTAGTCTAAGCCATCATTACCTGGGTTTCTGCAAGAGCCCCTCAACAGTTCTCCCAGCTTCAGTTCTCTTCCTTCCCTCCACATGCCTTCCTTCACAGGGCTGCCAGATTCAGCTTCCAAAGGGGCAGCTTTTACCAGGTCACTCTCCCGCTCATGAAGCCTCATTGGCTCCCTATTATCTCATCTAGGTTGCTCTTCCCTGTGTGCTTTCAAAGTGTTCCCTACCCCTGCTCCATCTGCTCTGTCCAATCTGATTCCCTGTAATTCCCTGACACATACCCTCCTCTGTGACCAGACCCTCCTCCTTACTGTGCTCTTAAGAAGCTGTGTCCATTCCCACATCTGGGCCTTTGCACAGGCCGTTTGCCCTGCTTGGAATGTCCTCTCCTCTCTTCTCTCTGCCAATTCTCTCCAGTTTTTAACATTAAGCCCAAGGCCCCTCATTCTTATTCTCCTCCCCCAGAATTTTCTTAGGATGTTGTCTTATGGGGCTATCACTTCCATTCTGTTTATTCTAAATTCTTCTTGCTTATATGGACAGTACTGACTTAGTATCATTATTCTTCACTTCTCATCTCCCTGCCCTGCCTCCCTTAACTAGACTATTAACTCTTTGAGGGCTGGCCCCCTGTCTTCTGTCTTTTTTGTAAAATCTAATCAAAGGTTGGAGCCCTGTAAAATCTCTGTGTATGTTGAGTGGACAAAGAAGCCTGGTTTGAGTGTGCGGAGGCTGAGGAGATTCTCTATTCTGAATAGAGTTCTTCCTCCCTCCATCCCTCCATTACCCTCCCCCAGCTCCTCAGAATCTTCCCCCAAGCCTGTCTTCATCCATCAGTAATAAAGCAGGAACAATAGGGGGTTTCTTTCTAATTAAAGGGAGCAGTTAGTGTTTCCACTTCAAAGCCCTGAGAGAGAAGACTTTTGTTCCTGGGGCCTGGGAGCTCTGGGAGCGCTGGTTGGGTCGGGAAGTGGAGCTCCAGGCCCAGCCAAGCATTAAGCTCATGAACCTGAGATCCCCTCGTTTGCAGGCAGAGAAGCTCAAATTTAAACAACAACGTAATTTGGTAACTTCGGCTCTGATAAAACAGTTGGGGGAATTTCTTCTCTCCTAGCGTCTGAAGCCAATGTTATTACAGGTGTGTGCTTGTCTCCCCTTCACCCCTGCCCCTGTCACCCAAACACACAGAGCACACACACACACACACACTATGCTATACACTCACACGTATGTGGGACTCATAAAGAGCACACTGCACACATTTAGTGGGTACAACCCTTGCCCCTACTCCCAGGCTGTTCTGGCCTATGCCATCCCACACACCCAGTTACTCCCACACGTCTCATCTCTCCACCTGTAAATATCCAGGAATGAATGAAGGCCTCTGGCTTGAGAACTGTTCATTTTCTATTCATCTGCAAGTCAGTTTGGCAGAGATGTATTCTTTTTCTCTGACATTTACCGGCCACAGACTGATCTCACCTAGGCTCAGACTGATTCTTACCTGAATTGTGAATTGGCTCTTAGCTCCATAGACTGAAACCTTGATATGGTCATTGATTGAAGTACCAATATGGCCACAGACTAGGTCTTAACAGTAGTCATAATTTGATACCCAACAAAGGGCACAGAAAGAGTCTAGCCTAAAAAATCATCCACAAATTTGATCCATTGATTATAGAGGAAATGGGAAAAGAGGTCTTTAAAGCCCAGTTCCATTGCTGAAATACTGTGGAGCCCATGCCATTTATCCGTCCAATCATCCATCCAACCACCCATCCATCCATGCAACCATCCATCCATTCCTCCCTCCCCCATTCTGCACCTATCCTTTCATCCATCATACATTGAGCACCTATCCTTTGTCATGATAAAGAGGCTAAATACAGACACTGTCCTCAAGCAGCTGAGTGTTAAGTTAATAGCATGGGTTTTGAGATTTTACAATACTGTGCTCAGGTTGCCCTTCCTTGATTTACTACCTTTGGACAATACACTTAACTTTTCTAAGTTTCAGCTTCCTCATAGGTAAGTTGCAGATAATAATAGTAATGATGTCCAGGGATGTGAAAAGGATTAAATAAGGTGATACGTTAAGTGCAAACACAGTGCTTGGCACATAGAACATACTCAATAAATGATAATGATCATTCATTTAGTTATTATTCATTCTGGTGGAAGTACAGAAGTACACACCTACACTTTCAAAACAACATAAGAACTGTAAAGGTGACATGTACCAGGTGTAGGGGGAACTTGGAGGAAGATTTTGGGTCTGCTGGGACAGTCAGTGGAAGTTTCTTGGAAGAGGCAGCCCTTGACCAGAGGCTTGGGGGAGTCACATTTGCTTAGCTGACCAAGAATGTCTTCCCCTTACAAGCTAAGGACAGTGTATTTTGAAAAGACCATGGAGAGGCACTGTTTCCATGACATGCTTAATCACCAACATGTGATGAAGGTGAGTAAAGTTTTAAGCATTTAGGAGGGTCTGGAAAGACATTTGATGAAGATGATGGTGATGATGATGACAGTGATGCCATGCTGTGATTGTGGTGAAGCAGTAACTTAATGCCTTCCCTTTGCTCTGAAGTTGCTTTCTTGTTTTCTTTCCTTTTGTCCTCCCTGATCCCCCCATCTTTCTCCTCCCTTCACTCTGCTTTATCTCTGTGGAGTGTAGAGACACTCTTGTCCTCACTGCTTGCTTTCCTCATCCCCAATGCCCCCTGTCATGGTCTAGTCTGCCTTCCCTGTGTGGGGCTGCTTCTGCCCACGTGATCTGGG
Source organism: Orycteropus afer afer (assembly GCF_000298275.1). Taxonomy (NCBI): domain Eukaryota; kingdom Metazoa; phylum Chordata; class Mammalia; order Tubulidentata; family Orycteropodidae; genus Orycteropus; species Orycteropus afer. The sequence continues at coordinate 1,679,922 of NW_006921931.1, forward strand.
CAGTGTGAGGTATGGCCGCCCTGCTTAGGCCTTACTTACTCCCCTGATTATTTCTCCTTAATTGAGCGTAAAGAATGTGAGGAATGTGAAGTAGACCGCATGGGGATGTAGGAGTAGACCTTCTGGGATGTGGGATTCTGTGATGGGAGAACTGCAGTCAAACTCTACATAGTGTGAATCCATTCCTGCCCCCAAGTGCCGGGCCCACTTCTCCAGCCCTTGACTTAGCATCTTCTCTGCTCTGGGGCTTTCTTTTCTCTCCTTCTTCCACAAGAATTTCACTTTTTTTTTTTTTTTTTAAATAAAAACTGACATTTTTTTATTTTAAAAACATTTTTTAATAAAAAAAAGATTGTCCTTCTTCCTGGAAGTCTTCCTTGATTTAAACCCATCTGACAATAATAATCCTTATAAATTTAAAATTCTAGAGGGAACACTAAAAGCTATCGTTCTTCTCTGATGGAGGAAGGGAGCAAAGGTGTTTCTGGCTACTCCTTGTCTTCCTTAACTGCTGGGAATCTGTGCCAGGGTTTATGTGAATTGGGGAGCCCAGATGTGGGCTCAAGATGCTGCTCTACAGGAAGGCAGCCAGGTGAGTCACAGCTGGAGTGTAACTGTGAGGACCAGAGAGAGGAGGTATCTCCTCTGTCACTTCCCTCTGCCCACTCAGCCAGCCTCGGGGACCAGCCGCCAGCATCCTTGGGTTGAAGTGTGCTATGGAAAGGGAAGCACAGGCTTAAGAGTCAGACCTGGGTCCAAGTCCTGGTCCTGCCATCTGTTAGCCATGTGGCCTCAGAAAAGTTATTTGTCATCTCCGAGGCTGTTTCCTCATGTTTGAGATGGTGGTGATATTTCCACACTTGTATGACTATAAAGATAAATTTGGATGTGATAAAGCATGTGAAACATAGTAGGTGCTCAATATGTATTAATTTGGCTCGTTGGAGGGGACTGGAAGAGGGTATTAATTTTTCTAAAAGCGGTATTGTGTCCTGTAGTAAATGTAGTAGTAGGCCCCAAGAGATGTCCCCTAAAGGGCCAAGTGTGATGCTGAGAAATCTAGCACAGATCTGCACTCTGCAAATGAACGTGTCTGTATGCACGTGTAGCATGCAAAAGAGAACTACAGTGATTGAGGGCCTGGCAGTCCCAGTGCTGTGGCTCTGGCTCCTCCATGAAGGATGGAGAACACAGGACAGTGATAGCTGTCTTTCTCCTCTTCCCCTCCCTGTAAGCCCTGACCAAAGGAAATGGCTGATTCTGCAAAGGGAGGAGTTCAGGCTATATTTAAAGAAAAACTTCCTGCCCAGGAGAGTTGTTCCGTGCTGAGATAGCTAATCCTCCTAGAATAGCAGGGCGTGGGTTGGTCTTCTTATTTTCACAACCCGGACCAGGATTGGGGGCTGGATGGGCTGCAGGCCAACCAAGCTCACCCAGAGGCAGGGGCTAGGCAAGGTGATCCTCCATGCTCCTTCCCATCTCAGGCTCTGCTGGCTGCTTCCATCCGTCTGCCCCCTCTCCTCCCTGGAGAGCTCTCTCCAAGAGTGGCAAGGCTGAAAAGGCACTGATTATATTCTGTAGCTTCTGGAAAGTCCCAGTTGTTAGCGACTTGCAAACTTCTCCCAAGATGAAAATTCAGAACAAAGCGGGAAGTAAATGGGCCTCGTGAGCGATGGTGCAGGGAGCTCCACCGTTGGGGGTGTTTATGTGCAGGGCCCCCCTGAGTAGGGTCATGGGCCCCTTCATCTTTATGGCTCCCCGAGAGCTGGTATTAATGGGGCTTAGGACAGAGGCTGACCTGCTGGGCTTAGCTGACATTTTCCTCTGTTTGGAGGCAGAGGCAGCCATGGCTGCCTACCTCTCTGTGGTAGGAGGTGCCGATGGAAAACCTATTAGCCACCAGCAGAGAAGGGTCCCAATGAAGGTTGTCTGGAGGCTGAGGTTTATCAGGACAGCTGGAGGTGAGGGAGAGTATAGAGTAGGAATAATGAGTTTGGGGTGGGTGGTGGTGGAGCATTTATTTGCAGGAATCTATTTTCCTCTGGAACAGGCTGAGCTTTTCTATGCAGTCAGACATCAGAACTCTCTCCTCTCCAGAGCTCTGCCCCTCCAGGAACCCAGCAGCAGTAGTGTGCATTGCCCCTCCTAAGGCCCCCATCCTATCCCCATCTGGGTCCACATTCCTATTTGCAGCCACAGCAGCCATGGCAGCGGCCATGGCTGAGCCACATCTGGGGCTATGACAGCCACATCTGCATCCGCCCCTCTCAGAGCCAGTTATTTCTGTTATAACTTTTATCTGCATCTGTGGAATCTGGAGGGGATCTGTGGATGGTGGGTTCCCAGCCCCAGGAGCTATCACTTTCTGGAGGAGGGCTGGGAGGGACTCCATGTCACTAGGCCCAAGAGGAGCTGCTTGGATGGGCTTCAATGTAGGGCACTGACACCTACCTCTTTGTGGGCATGAATCCCTGGCTCTTTAGGTCTAGCCAGAGACAATTGGGAAGCAATTCCATCACAGCTCTCACCCCTCCCTTGAAGCCCTCTCCTTGCCCCCAGTCTTACTCTGCTTATGCCACTCACCCCTCCTCCCCAAGGAACTGATTTTACTTCTTGTTATTGTTTTCTCTCTCCAAGTTTTGGCTCCCAAAAGACAAATGGGGATGGCGGGAGAAGAGAAAGAACCTTAGATTGGATATGAGATGGAGATCAATATGGGAGGTGAGGGGAGGAAGAAAACGATGGGAATGGGCACCAGTGACTTCAGGGGGCCACACCTGGACTATCTCAGGGGTCCCCATACTAGTTTAAGAAAGGCTCTGGGTAATGTCAATATGCAACACAAGGGCCAAAGGTTGTTATGACCAAGGTGTTCAGCGCTCACAGGTTAGGAGCATCCATGAGAGGACTTCTGGCCGCAGCATCGGGGGCCATATGCTTAGTTTCCCAGATGACCTCTGATTAGGCTTTGTGGCCCGAGTTCTCTGTCTGGGTCACCTTCTATAAAGACTGATGAAGAGTGTGGGGATGAGGACACTCAAAACATTTCTTTCTTTTTAAGATTGTGGTTTGGTTGAAATTTACAGAACAAATTCATTTTCCATACAGCAGTTCAAATATATTTTGTCTCATGACATTGACTGCAATCCCCATAATGTAACAGCTCTCTTCCCACTTCCTCCCTGTGGTTACCTTTTCCCTGTGTCCTTCTTTCTGATGCATTCCTGTGCAAATACTGCCCTTCTGATGATCTCTCATGATTGATTATTCTAAGGAGTGTACCCACCAGGTGTAAATGTTCATCTTATATGCCTGTCTCTTGTTTGGCTGGAAGCCACAAGAGTGAGTTCAATTCCAGGCCTGAAGGGTGACTAGGGGCCATAGTCTTGGGGGTTTCTCCAGTCTCTATCAGACCAGTAAGCCTGGTCTTTTTTATGATTTTGAGTTATGTTCAGATTTTTCTCTGACTCTACATTTCTTGATGTGGTTCTCCATGGTTGAACAGACATTCTGGTCATAAAAACCCTGACACAAAGTTTGACCCAAGAAGTAGTGGAAAACCCCACAGAATGAATGGATTTCTTTGGGCCTGACCCAGACCTGTTGATGTCCATGAAACTATGAAGGCTAGAGTCCCCCTGAATGAAGTCTTCCAGGATGAAGGAAGTAGACCTCATGTTGGCCTCTCTCAATGGACTTGAGGAGTCATAGGTTTGGGGCAGAGAAAAGAAACTGGAGAGGTCCAGGATGATGTGTGAGTATATGAGCAAGTCTATCTATGAGTATGTGACTGGAGTAAACCACTATGCTTAGAAGGTCATCATCTCTACTGGATGGAGGACTCCCTTCATTGTGTTCTAGAAGGCATTGGGACTTTGTGGTTTAGAATGGCATTTTGCCTGGCACATTGCATGAGGTTAGATATTCTGATTCCCATGCTGGATCAGAGTACTAACTGAGCTAAAGTTAGGGTTGGCTGATCAGGAAGAGTACCCCCAAGTGGTGAGGTGTGGGACTCTGGTGCTTCTGCAGAGCTGGGAGTGAGTGAGGTGTGAGCTTATTTTCCTTGGTCTGGTCCTTCCTTCCCATGTATGCTGTGATTCTTGTGTCACTCTGTAGTGTGTTTCCAAGCTCTGAGGCCTCAGAGCCAAGTCTCACCCAATATTTGAGTAGAAATCCCATCCGGATCTCATATGATAGGGCTTAGTTTGGCTTCTACAACATCCATACCGTTCTCCATGCAGATAGAAAACCTCCTACACTCACCCTGTGAAATACTGCTGATGGGAATATCCACCAATCACATCCTAGGCCACGAGCCCCTTACCAAAGTTACTAATTCAATCTTTCTGAGCCTTGATTTTCTCATCTGTAAAATGAGACACCTAGTAGTAATGCCTGCTTCACAGGATTGGTATTAAGTACAGCAATAAATGAGAAAAATCTATTACATGCCTAATACCTCATAAATGCTGAGTATTATTGTTAGCTGCCATTGAGTTGTCTCCTGACTCGTGGTGAACCCATGTGCAATGGAATGAAATGCTGCCTGGTCCTGGGCCATCCCCATGATAGTTTTCAGATCAGACTATTGTGATCCATACAGTTTTCACTGGAGGAAGATTGCCAGATCTTTCTTCCCAGTCTGTCTTAGCCTGGAAGCTCTGCTGAAACCTGTTTAGCATCACAGCAATGCACAAGCCTCCACTGATGGATGGTGGCTGTGCATGAGGTGCATTGACTGGGAATCGAACTTGGGTTTCCTCCATGGAAGGTGAGAATTCTACAATGAAACACTAATATCTCATAAATGCTCAATACATGTTAACTATTACTTTTGTTAATTCTTGTCCTACAGCACATACTTATGTGTAAGTCAGCTTTACACTTTATATTGATCAGTGTGAGAACTGGGAGTTGGTGCTATAGTAAGATTTAGGGTTTTGAGGAAGATAAAGGTGTAGGGTTAAATTCAAGGATTTTGAAAAGTGTTTGGCTTGAGATTGGTTTGGAGTTCCTGTGAGGGGTGGGTTTTAGGGTTACATTTGGGGTTAGAGTGACATTTGAGGTGGAGTTGTTGGGCAAATTAATGGTAGGGAGGGCGTTACTATTAAGGAGTCTTCTTTTAGGAGTAAAATGACCACACCCACTCTACACTTTATCTCAGCTTGTGCTCGGGAGACAGGTTGGAGCTGTAAAGGGCTGACTCCTAGGGGATGCCCTTTCTTGCCTAAGCCAAGAGCTTTTTCCAGGATGAACCCGTCTTTTCTGTTCTGGTGGAGCTCAGGCCCCATCCAGAGAGAAATGTGGGAAGTCAGGGCCTCCCTTGAGCAGGGGATAGAACCTTTTGGGGGGAACCCTAGGAGGTCCAAGACTGGAGAGAATGTAAGGAACAGGTGGCTTGGAGTGTTTCAGCTCTGCTTTTGGGCTAGTCCTATCCCTATACTTAACTCTCCATCTCTCCCTCCTCCAGCCTGCCCATTCCTCACTACACCCCACATTCCCACTGAACTTGTCTCTGATTCTTGGACTCTGTGCCCCCAACTTCTAAATCTCTTAGGGAGCTGCTAGCAGAAATGTCGGCCTGGCCTGGGTGCCCCCTCCACCCCCCCACCTCCTCCAGCCTCCATCTCAGAAAGCTGGATCCATCACAAAAGCCAGATCTTTCCACTAGCCCCATCCTCTTCCCTCTGGCCTCTCTCCCTCTCTCTCTCTGAATTCCCTCCCTGAGCTGGAAGAGGCCAAAGAAAACAGAGTGCTTCCCCAGCTCTGCTCTCCTCTCTCACTCACTTCCTGCTCCGGGAAGATGGTTACTCCCTCCCCCGCCCTGGCTCCAGACCTGGCCTTGGTGTCAAGTTTCTCTAGAGTGTGCAGAATCAGGGGCCCTGCCTGGGGCCAGTCTGGACCCTTCATCTCTCTCCTTTTTACCCCTTTTGTGACTTTTCTTCTTCAACCTAAGGTCCTGTACCTCAATCTTCCCTCCCTCAAATAAAATACTGTTCTGTGGGTGGCAGAAAAATCCAAGGGAAGGAAGGTTTTCTTAGAGGTGGCATGTAGGGTGAGGATGGGGCTGAGGATGACAGTTGCCACGGACTGTGGAGAATGAGACTCTGTGGAATGAGTAAGAACAAGTCTTGTGGACATGGGGACCAAACATATTTCCTTTCAGATTTGCTGTCTTAGTGGAAAAAAGCTCCTTGTTACAGTCTCAATGGTGCCTGCTGAGAGCAGTGAAACATGGCGGCCCCGGCAGGTGGGTGGCCTTGACAGACCTTACCTTGGCAGCACCCGATGGCAGAGCAGCCGCAGGTCCAATTTTGTGGCCAACTCAGGAGACGTGTCTCCCTCAGGAACCTCTTGATTTCTGATCCTCATTCAACCAACTAATTTCCCTAGAGTTGATTACAACTCATGGCGACCTCATGTGTGTCAGAGTAGAATTGTGCTCCTTAGGGTTTTCGATGGCTTATTTTTTTGGAATACATTGCCAAGTCTTTAGAGGAACATCTGGGAGTAGCCAAACCACCAACCTTTTAGTTAGCAGTCTAGTATGTTAACCATTTGTATCACCTCATGAGTCCCAAGTCCAGATACTGTCCCCAAAATCCCTAAGAGAATTCTCAGTCTCATTTCCTCTGTCCTGAGTAGAGCTTTGTCAAGAGTCCCTGAGCTCATGAGGGAAATGTAGGGGCTCTGAAACTCTGGGCTTTTCCCTACCCCAGCTGAGCTACCCTATCTCTCTGTAAGCATGGCTCTCTTCTTGCTTTGGCCCCCCAAAACTGTCCTTCCTCTTTTCTTTTTCACTTGCTCTCCTCTGCTTCCCAACTCATACACATTGGATCTCCTTGAAATTACTACTCAGCTGACTCAGAAAATTCTAGTTAATGTGGAAGCATATTGGCTCCAGGGTAGGTCTATCTGGATTTGAATACTCAATCCATCACTCACCAGCTGTGAAATCTTGCACAAGACACTGGCAACCTTATTTGTGAAATAGGGATAATAATTGTAGCTACCTTATACAGTGTTGTGAGGATTCAATGAGATAGTGCAGTAATGCATGAGAAGGACTTGATGCAGTGGTAGGCACATAGTGTTATCTCCAATAAATACATGGCTGTTGTTGTTTTGTGCCATTGAGTCAGACCCGACTCATAGCAACCTCTCCTTGGGTTTCTGAGGCATTATCACTACAAAAGTAGATTGTCCGGCTTTCCTTCCGAGGAATGGCTGGTGGGTTTGAACCACCAGCCTTCTGGTTAGCAGTCAAATGCCTTAGGCATTACGCCACCAGATCTCCTCCCAAATACATGGCAGCCATTATCATTGTTACCATCTGTTCTGGTTACCTAATGCCACTCTGACAGCAATATACCACAAATGGGATGGCTTTAACAAACAGGAGTTTATTCTCTTATGGTTTGGAGGCTTTAAGTTCAAGTTCAAAGTGGCAGGCTCTAGGGGCTGGGTGAAAGCCTCTCAACTTTGGCTTCCACTCTGCTTCCTGCTTCTGGCCCACTGAAGCTAGAGGAGTTTCTTCAGACAGCTACTGGCTGCTGAGACTGACAAGCTCAAGGTTGACAGGTAAAAAGGCACAGTCCTGATGTTACCAAACCACACAGCAGGGCATTAATTCAAGTCCATTGGCAGTCCCAAGGTCAGCAGAGCATGGCAGACTGCTGAATAATGACACAGCTACATGCAGGGTCCAAGCATGCCATAAGCTAAAGACCACTCCCAAAGCTGCTTCTTATATACGGGAAGCAGACTACATCCCTAAAGCAGCTACTCATCTGGTCCAATACATTCCATCATGGAGTTGATTATCAGTCTTACCATGGGGCATAACTACATCCAGCTGTGTAGCCACTCAACCAGGCCTAGCCAAGTTGACACACAATCTTTACTCCAGCTTGGATTTGAGGACTAGGAGCATGAACACAGAGTTCATGCAGAGTACGCCTTTCTTTTGGAGAATTCTAGAAGAGCAAAATTTGCTTGTTCCTGGTAGAGTTTACCTCAGAAAGCCTGCCCCACTACCCAGTTATCTGTTCAACTCACTCCCCTCTTCTCTGTCAAATTTTTACTCAATTGCCACATTCCTGTGAGGCCCTCCTTGACTATCCTATTTTAAATTGTAATCCGTTCCTCCTTCCACAGTCCTATCCCTCTATCCTTCATCTTGCTTTATTTTTCTCCATAGCATTTATAGATGTAACATTCTGTATATTTTACTTTATTTTTTTGCTTTCTATTTTCTCCTATAACTAGGATGTAAGTGCCATGAACACAAGGAGTTTTGTGTTTTATTCACTGCTGTATCCCAAGTGCCTAATAGTGCCTGAGGCATAGTGGAGGTTCATTAAATATTTGTCAAATGGATACTCACTCTTGATTTATGTTGGAAACATATTTGGCCATCTCTAAAAATGAGCCAGGTGTGGTACTGGTGAGCTGCAGCTGATGCTTCTCAAATACTAATCCATAGACAAGCTGCATAAGAATCATTTTAGGGTTCTTATTAAATATATAGTCACTCCGGTGGTGTGGCTAAGGAATTCAGCTACTAACCAAAAGGTTGGTGGTTCGAACCCACCAGCTGCTCCTCGGGAGAACAATGAGGTGGTCTGCTTCTATAAAGGTTTATAGCCTTGGAAACCCTATGGGGGCAGTTCTACTCTGTCCTATAGGGTCACTATGAGTTGCAATCGACTCAATGGCGGTTGCTTTGGTTTTTGTTTTTTATGAAAGGTACAGATTTTGAAATCCTACCATCAAAATGGTCAATGACAGAATGGTCTGTCGGGGGCCCAGGTAGGAATGCAGGGGACCAGTCAGGAGGCCATTGTTATAACACAGCTCAGAAATAAAGGTGGCTTGGACTAGGATTGAGGCGCTGGAGATGGAAAGAAGTGGATAGATTCAGGAAGTATTTAGGAGCTAAAATCTTGGAGATGGATTATTGCATATGGCAGGCAAAGGAGAGATGTCAAGAATGACCTATAGGTTGCAGGCTTGTCCAGATGCATCACTCAGATGGTAGACCCTGGAAGAAGACCTAGTTTTGGGGATAAAATTATGAGTTTGGTTTTAGACATATTGAATATAAAATGCTTTTGGAAATTGGAAGGGAAATGCCAAATTAGCAGTTATTTACCCAGGCCAGGAGAGATTTCCAAAGCCAGCGCTCAGCAACAGACTCAGACGATCAAAATTTATAGAAACATCTTTGGAAACAAGAGTTCCAGTTTATTAAATCCAAGAATTATTAAATTTATTAAATCCAAAACATGATGCTAAGCATGGAAGTAGTTGGCTTTCGGCTAGGCAAGAAAAGGGAGATCAAAAGAGTTAACATGGACTACGTCAGCATATTTACCGTCCTGTTAAAATATACGCCAACATATATAGTTTCCATTATGAGAAGCAAATAAAGTAACAAATCTAAAATAAGATGACATGTGCCCTAAACTTAATTGTGCTAAAAAAAAAAAAAAAAGAGGAAAAAGTGTAACTCTTATTGAAGACTTAAATCTTGCTGACACCAATGTGGAATGGTGGGTTGTGATTCATAGGGAAGCTAATGTGATTTCTGCACATGGGCTCTGACCTTGGGTGCCCCAGCCAGAGCTCAGAGAATTGTTCTAATTGAATCAACACTGGACTGGCTGGGGGTGGGGTGGAGATGTAATGTCTACCAGGACTGTCTACTAGGACCGTGGGAAGAGCAACTTCACTGCATTTTAAGCAAAGATATTCAAGCATTGAAAGGAAAAATGAACAAACAAAAAGTGGACTAACAGACAAGAGTGACTCACCTGGAAAAAGGAGTTCAGAGAAGCAATGTATGTCAGCTTCTCTAGCCTGATCCAGGGGAGAGGCCTGCAGGATGTGAAGAGCATCCTCGTGACTAGGGGTGTTTTTTGTTGTGGAGGAGAAGGGATACTTCACTGATGTCTTCCAGAACTAAGGAGAACTTTCTCCTCAGCTACCCTTTGTCCTGATTCTGGGCTTATTAAGCAGCCACTTTCTAAGCATTTAGAGAATAGTGCTAGAGAATACTTTCCTAAGGCCTTTGCATGCATTATCTCATTTAATCTTCACAATAACTAGTAATATAGATGACTATTTCTTATTGTGGTAAATACATATGTAATAAATACATATGTACTATGTATTCATTGGTAAATACATATGTAATAAATTGTTTGCCTTTTCAACATTCTTAACATGTACAATTCAGTGACATTAGTTATCTCTTCCCAGATTTCCCCACAACCCTTAACAGAAGCTTAGTATCCCTTAAACAATGAATTGTCCTTTTCCTTTCCCACTCCTAGTCACCACTAACAAACTTTGGTCTCTATATACTTGCCTATTCTAGCTATTTCATATAAGTGGAATCATACAATATTTGTTACTTTGTGACTGACTTATTTCACTCAGCATAATGTTTTCAGGTGTGCCTAACCACCGACCCCTCCAAAAAAAAAAACAAAAAACTCACTGCCGTGAAGTCAGATTCAACTCATAGTGACTGCTCCTTGGGTTTCCAAGGCAGTATCACTATGGAAGTAGATTGCCCAACCTTCCTTCCAAGGAGTGGCTGGTGGGTTTGAACCGCCAGCCTTCTGGTTAGCAGTCAAATGCCTTAGGCACTACACAACCAGTGCCTAACCCAACCCATGGCATTTTCAAAGCCTCATATGCATGTGCAAGCTGGACAATGAATAAGGGAGACTAAAGAAGAGTCAATGTTTTTAAGTTGCGGTGTTGGAGAGGAATACTGAAAGTACCATGGACTGCCAGAAGAACGAACAGATCTGTCTTGGAAGAGGGCAGTTGGAATGCTCCTTACAAGCGAAAATGGCCAGACTTGTTCTTACCTACTTTGGTCTTATTGTCAGAAGGGACCATTCCCTGGAAAAGAATATCATGCTTGGTGAAGTGGAAGATCAACAAAAAAGGGGAAGGCCCTCAACGAGATGGATTGACACAGTGGCTGCAATGATGGGCTCAGGTATAGCAAGGATTGTGAGGATGGTGCACAACTGGGCAGTGTTTTGTTCTGTTGTACATAGAGTCACTGTGAGTCAGAGCCAATTCGACGGCACCTAACATCCACAACAATTTTTCCAAGTTCATCCATGTTGTAGCATGTCAGATTACTATTATTATTCCGATTTTATATATGATAAAATTGAGGTACGGACAGTTTAATTAATTTTCCCAAGGTCATATAGAGAGTAAATGAGAGAACTGGATTCCAACCCAGGCCATCCCCATGCTTAGCCACGTCTCTGCACTTGCATGCCCAAACGATTGTTTTGCTGGGCATTTAAGTAGTCTAAGTCTTCATGAGAAAGTGAGGGGTCAGTCTCATATTAAGTTATTACATTGGAACTCTTGTTTTCATAGGTTCTTCTGTGAATTTTGATAGTTTGAATCTGCTGCTGAGACACACTGTTCAGAGAACATCCAATTTCTGTCCTGAGAGGCGTTGACCAGGCACAGGAATAGGGTGTTTCAACCTCATTGCTTCTCCTCAGCAGCTAGTATAGTGCCTGGAATGTGCACTATCTTGTAATGAGGCACTGAATGAAGTGGAGGCATCATCTAAGGCAATATTCCTGCTTGTGATCCCCAATAAAAATACGGCACTATTTTTTATAATTTTTTAAATCAAATTTTCAACATTTAGAGATTTTTTTTCTGTCAATTATAGACTCAGCCTGCCCAATGAAAGCTTGTTAACACAACTCCATACTTGTGTTTTAAACATAGTTATGGAAGAAAACAAACTCTACTCCCAGAAGTAAGAACAACAAAATGTAGTGCAAGGTCAGGCTGTTCAACATAATCACTTTTTGAGAGAAAAAAGACTCCTGCTCCATGAAGTTTTTAAGTGGAAGCAAGGATGTTTTACAAACTCTAAGTCTTGAATAGGAGCTCTGGTGGCGTAGTGCCTAAGGCATTTGACTGCTAATCAGAAGACTGGTGGCTCAAACCCACCAGCCACTCCTCAGAAGGAAGATTGGGCAAATGTCTGCAAATTTGAATTACTTTTTGGAAGTTATATTTTTATATAAATGATAAAAACTGGATAGGAATTTTTCAGCTCAATGTCTTCAAAATGCTATCTGATTACTCAGATAATGTTGGAAGGCAGGGTTAAATGAATTAAACTCCAAGCAAACAGGAGTTTTAATATTATTATTATTATTAAAAGGTTTTATTTTGAAATAATTATAGATTAATAGAAAGTTGCAGAAAAATATACAAGGAGAGCTCATACATCTTTAACCCAGTTTTTCCCAATGGTAATATCTCAGATTTTATTATTTTTAATTGAATAGGGAAAATTTAAAAGTGACCCAGGTCCTTCTATAGTAAGATATTAGAAGATTGTTTGGATTTACATTTGAAAGGTTACATTGATTTTAACAATGGGGAAAATAACATTTTTGCTTAATAGAAGTTTAACATGTATCTGGAGATTTTATTTCATTTCTTTTAAAAATGCAGAAATTCTAAGGTGCAGTTGTTGGTCTCCCCCTTCAAAGCAAAGAAGATATGAAGAAAATCAAAGAAATGTGGAAACACTTAATCCAAAGGACTAACAGACCACAAAAACCCAAGGCCTGCACAACCCTGAGACCAGAAGAACTAGATAGTGCCCGGCAACTACTGCTGTCCTTTTTGAGAGAGATCACAACAAGAGTTCCTGGATAGAGTGGGAGAAAAATGTGGAAAAAAAGTCAATATCATAAAAAAGACTAGGCTTACTTGTCTGATAGAAACTGGTGGAATCCCTAAAATTATGGGCCTTAGTCACCCTTCAGTCCTGGAACTGGACTCATTCTTGTAGCTAAACTTTCAGCCAGACAATAGACAGGGAGTTCTGATGGTGCTGTGGTGCAAACACTGGGATGCTAACCAAAAGGTCAGTGGTTCAAACACACTAGTTGTTCCACAGGAGAAAGATGAGGCAGTCTGCTTCTGTAAAGATTTATAGCCTTCTACTTCTACTTTTTTTTTTTTTTTTAATAGCCTCATTGTCAGAGAGGACGACAGAGCAGAGCAGCAGCCAGGGATCCAGGTAAGGGGAGGGACCCAGGCCCAGCCCCCATGAACCAGGAAAGCAGAGGAAAGAGAAGCCAGGGGGATGACAGAGCAGAGCAGTGCCAGGGATCCAGGTAAGGGGAGGGCAGAGAGGTTTTGAACAGCTAAGTGAGACAAACTTGTCTGTCAGTTTGTCATACTATTGTGGCTTGCGTGTTGCTGTGAGGCGTGAGGCTGTGCCACCAGTGTTTCAAGTATTTGCAGGGTTGCACATGGTGCACAGGTTTCAATACAGCTTACAGGCTGAGACAGACTAGGAAGAAGGAAGAGGCCATCCACTTCTCAAAGAATTGGCCAGGGAAAGAAAACCTTATGAATAACAGAGAAACACTGTCTGATATATTAATGCGCAACTTTATGAATAGCCTGGAAACATTATCTGATACAGTGCAGGAGAATGAACCCCTTAGGTCAGAAGGCTTTCAAAATATGACTAGAAAAACGAGCTTCATCAAAGAGGACCAACTTTACTGATATGGATAAAGTAAAGCTTTCAAGACCTCCATTTGCCGACATGGCATGACTCAAATTGAGGAGACATCCATTAATAATAGGAACATGTATTGTACAAAGTATGAATCTAGGAAAATTGGAAGTTGTCAAACATGAAATGGAACACATAAAGATTGATATCCTAGGCATTAGTGAGCTGAAATGGACTGGTTTTGGCCATTTTGAATCAGATAACCATATGATCTACTATGATGAGAATGACAAATTGAAGCAGAATGGAGTGGCATTTGTCATCACAAAGGATGTTTCAAGATCTCTCCTGAAGTACAATGCTGTCAGTGGTAGGATAATATCCATACGCCTACAAGGAAGACCAGTTAATACTACTATTATTCAAATTTACCCATCAACCACCAAAGCAAAAGATGAGGAAATTGATTTTTATCAACTTCTGCAGTCTGAAATTGACTGAACGTGCAATCAAGATGGGTTAATTATCACTGGTAACTGGAATGCAAAAGTTGTAAACAAAGATGCATCACCGGTAGTTAGAAATTTTGGCCTTAGTGACAGAAATAATGCTGGAGATCACATGATAGAATTTTGCAAGACCAATGACTTATTCATTGCAAATACCTTTTTACAACAACACAAACAGTGGCTATACATGTGGAGTTCACCAGATGGAGTACACAGGAATCATATTGACTACATCTGTGGCAAGTGGAGATGGAAAAGCTCAATATCTTCAGCCAAAACAAGGCCAGGAGTTGATTGTGGGACAGATCATCAATTGCTCATATGCAAGTTTAACTTGAAGTTGAAGAGAATTAAAACAAGTTCACAAGAGCCAAAATATGACCTGGAATAAATCCCTCCTGAATTTAGAGACCATCTAAGGAATAGATTTGATGCATTGAACACCAGTGACCAAAAACCAGAAGAACTGTGGGATGACATCAGGAACTTCATCCATAAAGAAAGCAAGAGATCAATAAAAAAACAAAAGACCAAACTGGATGACAGAAGAGACTCTGAACCTTGCCTTTGAGCTAAAGCAAATGGAAGAAATGACAAGATAAAAGAGCTAAACAGAAGATTTCAAAGAGCAGCTCAAGTAGACAAAGCTAATTACTCTAATGAAATGTGCAAAGACCTGGAGTTAGAAAACCAAAAGGGAAGAACACACTCAGCATTTCTCAAACTGAAAGAACTGTGGAAAAAAAATTAAGCTTCGAGTTGCAACATTGAAAGATTCTATGGGCAAAATATTGAATGATGCAGGAAGCATCAAAAAAAGATGGAAGGAATATATAGAGCCACTGTACCAAAAAGAACTGGTCAATATTCATCCATTTCAGGAGGTGGCATATGATCAAGAACCAATAGTATTGAAGGGAGAAGTTGAAGCTCCACTGAAGGAAATGGTGAAGAACAAAGCTCCAGGAATTGTTGGAATACCCACTGAGATGTTTCAACAAAAGGATGCCCCACTGGAGGCACTCACTCGATTATGCCAAGAAATTTGGAAGACCGCTACCTGGCCAACTGACTGAAAGAGTTCCATATTTGTGCCCATTCCAAAGAGAGGTGATCACACAGAATGTGGAATATCATTAATATCACACACAAGTAAAATCTTACTGAAGATAATTAAAAAATGGTTTCAGCAGCATATTGACAGAGAACTTCCAGAGGTGCAGACTGGATACAGAAGAGGATGTGGAACAAGGCATATCATTGCTGATGTCAGTTGATCTTGTCTCAAAGCAAAGAATACCAGAAAGATATTTACTCGTGTTTTATTGGCTTTGCAAAAGCATTTGATTGTGTGGATCATAACAAATTGTGGATAACATTGAGAAAAATGGGAATTCCAGAACACTTAATTGTACTCATGAGGAACCTGTACATAGACCAGGAGGCTGTTGTTCGAACAGAATAAGGGGACACTGCATGGTTTAAAATCAAGAAGGGAGTGCATCAGGGTTGTATCCTTTCACCATACTTATTCAATCTATATTGAGAAAGTGCAGCCTGAATTCTCCTTGGAAGCAAGAATGACCAGACTTTGTCTCACCTACTTTGGTCATGTGGCCAGAAAGGACCATTCCCTGGAAAAGTATGCCATGCTTGGTAAGGTAGAGGGTCAACAAAGGTGGGGAAGGCCCTCAATGAGATGGATTGACACAGTGGGTGCTGCGATGGGCTCAAGTATAGCAGGGATCATGGAGCTGGTGCGGGACAAGGCAGTGTTTCCTTCTGCTGTGCGTAGGGTTGTTATGAGTCAAAGATGACTCAATGCCACCTAACAACAATTTTGTCATTTTAAGTTGGAATCAACTCTATGGCACTGCATTTGGGATTCTGGCTTTATAGGGTGAACAATAGTACCAGGGAGGTATGCACTCCCTAGAACAACCAACCATACCAGATCAAAGGGCAGCATTTCCCCAGGGATAATGTTTAGAAGGCAGGAAGGGATAATAGGAAAGAAGGATGAAATGGAAATGGTAACACAGGGAGGATGTGGGAAGAGTCCTGTTACATTGTGGGGACTGCAATCAATATCACAAATCAAAAATGTATATGAATTTTTGAATGGAAAACCAATTTACTCTGTAAACTTTCACCCAAAATAAAAAAATTTAAAAAAATAATAAAAAGATAAAATATAGAAATTGGTTCAAAGCCACACGTAAGTGAATATCCAAGCTCATCTCTTTGGCTAAGGACCAGCCTTATCTCCTTGTCCCCCTCTGGTTCCATGTACCTGCCACGCTGTCCTCCTCTAGTTCTTCCATCTATTTGGGACACTGTCCCTCTACTTTGTTTTTTGCTTGGTTGGTCTTGTTCAGTTTTCTCATTTCATCTTAAATGTCACCTGCTGAGACTTCCTAGTGTTGTTGTTGTTGTTATGTGCCATCAAGTCGGATCCGACTCATAGCTACCCTTCCTTGGATTTCTGAGGCAGTATCACTACTGAAGTAGATTGCCAACCATCCTTCTGAGGATAGAATGGTGGGTTTGAACCTCCAGCCTTCTGGTTAGCAGTCAAGTGCCTTAGTCAGACTTCCTAGTAAGTTTATCTATTATCATCTCTCATGTACCCTGATTATTTTTGTTATAAAATCTATCACAATTTATAACCATATTTATGGGTGTTTTCTTTCCACACAATTAGATTGAGAACAAAGACTATTTTAAATGTTCAATAAATATTTGTTGACTGAATGGTTGGATCCTTAGAAAGTAAAGCATCACATCAAAATAACAGTCTTTTTTAAAATCAGTTTTGTTTTGTCTCTTTTCCTGAAAGGATTGGTCATCTCCCTGAGATTGAGTATCTGTACTGGAATCCTTATAGCAGATGTAAGTACAAAGACATAGTGGTGATATTTGATTAACTTTTATTTAAAATATTGCTTTAGAAATGGAATCTTCCTCCCCACTCCTCTCCTCATTCCCTAGCCATACTTATAAACTGAACACCTACTATGGACTCTACCCTGAGTTAAAAGGCTTTTAATAACTCATTTAATCCATACAAAACCCTGGTAAGTGGTCGTTTTTGTTCCCGTTTTAATGATGAGGAAATTGACCTCAGAGAAGTGAGGTGACTTGAGCACAGACAACACAGCTAGTACACAGTGGATGTAGCTATGCCCACCATCTTTTTCTCTCCCTTGCAACTACTGCATAAGGACAGCTTTTCAACCAAGTAGCTGACCTGAAACTTTGAACCATTGTTTTCAACTTTCTCAGTGTATCCTTTAGCAATCAAAACATGCTAGCATAAACTAAAAACAAACAAATAAACAAAATTTGGAGTAAGCTTTAAAACTTCAGTGATACTTTTGGGCCAGAATGAGTTCTCAGGCATTTTCAGTAGTATAAGCACTCTCATTTCTGAAAACTGAGAAATTCATTGCAAAGAAAACTGCTATTTTGTTATGTGTATCACTTGATCTTTCTCTCTCCCTGTTTTCATGACTGCAATAGAAGAGGAAAATTGTTCTAGCCACTTAAGTCACATTAGTGTCTCCAATATTTTCTTTTTTTAAAAAAGTCAAACACTTGACAACTGAAAGGGTCTTTCCACCCTTTTTCTGCATAAGGTACATTTATTTATGCAAACCTTTCTTGGTATCATGCTCTTGTCCTACTCTCTCATAGAATAATTTGCTGTCAATGAAAATTTTCATGTCAATGAAAATGTTAGCATTTTCTTGATAATGCAGTTGGTTCTAGGAGAAGATTCAGTGGAATGCCTGTGGAATCCAACCTGTATTTGTTCTGAGTGACTTTTTAGGGATTGTTTATCTAAGACTCCTACTAGAGGTGAAAATATTATGCAAATTAATTGTGATGTTGTATTTCAGAGAAGAGAATCTTCTTCACCATCATTGTTTAAACAACCCATTAGTAAAGATTCATAATCTAACTTTTTGCATTTTTTTTTTTTTGCAGAGCCTGTCCTTTAGTTATTCAAAATCATGAAACATTAAAAACCAAACCAAACAAGACAGAAATCCCTCAAAAAGTTGCTGTCTACTCAAGTCAGATTTAGAGTGACCCCATGTGTGTCAGAGTAGAACTATCCTCCGTAGGGCTTTCAAAGGCTGATGTGTTTGGGAAATAGATTGCCAAGACTTTTTCCTGAGGTACCTCTGGGTGAACACGCCTACAACTCTGCAGCACCCAAGGACTCCTTACAAATGAGTAAGTGATTAAAATAAAGAATATAGTGACAGCAAAAAACAAACAAACTACAACTCAGTCAGTGACTGGAAGATACCCAAAAGCCCAGCAATAATAGAACAAGAAAATTGTGGCATATTCAAACAAAGGAATAAATAAGTGAAAATAGCCATGTGAATGAATGAAATACAATTACATGTATAATTACATGTATAAAATATATGGAAAAATAGAAATGAATCGTGAAAACTTAATGTTAAGCAAAAAAGCCAGAGTCAAAAGAGTACATACCGTTTGACTCCATTTCTGTAAACCTTTGAAACAAGCAGCACTAATAAAGTCAGGATAATAAAGTCAGGATAGTGGCTACCCTTAGCGAATATGGGACATCTGGGTGCTTGTTTGTTGATGCTGGTTACATGATGGGTTTGTTTGATTTGTGAACATTCATCAAGCTGTATATGTAACAATTTGTGCACTTTCAGTATGTAAATTATAGCCCCATAAAATGTTAGGAAAAAAGCCAGTAAGTGCAGTGGGTTTGTGGGAGAGCCAGTGGTCACAGGGGTGGCATCCTAGGATCCTTTACTCTAGACATGATGGCGGTCTCCATTCAGTAGTCTCAGATGGGATGGTGGGTGGTGGTGAGGAGGGGCAGGATCCATGGAGATAGACTAAACGTCTCTAATTATAGTTTTCCTTTTCAAAACAGGAATTTTTTCTTTCTTTTTTTTTTTTTGTCAAAAGAAAGACCTTAAATGATAGTTCATGCAAGAACCTCCTTGATGTCATCTACTCTTGAATTCCTCTTCTCACCCACAATTCCCTGCAGCCCATGTGATTGACTTGCACACATGTTTGCAGCTCAGCACCACACTGACAGGGAGGGGAGCACCACCCAGGAGGCTTAAAAAAAGCTCTACCTTGTAGGTCTGAGCTCCAATCTCTGCCTACAGGTTGATTCTGAGAATTAAATGAGGCTTTTTATGTGATGTTATAAGGAGCCCTGATGATACAGTGGTAAGTGCTTGGCTGCTAACTGAAAAGTTGGCAATTCAAACCCACCAGCTTCTCTGTGGGAGAAAGACGTGGAGTCTGCTTCCGTAAAGATGAAAGCCTTGGAAACCCTATGGAGCACTTCTACTCTGTCCTATAGGGTCTCTGTGAGCCAGAATTGACTTGATGGCAGTGAGGATGCAGTGTTTAGTAGAATGCCTGGCATATGGTAGGTGTTTGAAAATGGTTCTTTACTTACATTATCTCTATCTTCACAAGCATCCTGCATGATAGGTAATATTTTTATTCTGCAAATGAGGAGACTGAGCTTGCATGACCATCAGCCCCGAGCCCAAGTGCCTAATCCCTCTGATTGGCTACCTCAGATTCTGTGTCTGCAGTTGGCCCTGCCACTGTGCTTCCAGGGGCCCTAGAGGAATAGCTGAATAAAGGTCTCTCCTAGACCCCTGATGTTGTTTCACTTTCTCTGCTCCCCTGAGAGGGCAAACCCTGGCTGTAGCTGCTGGGTGCTCATCTCTTGCTTCCATTATTCCTTTTCCTAAATTACAATCTTGTTCCTCCTCTCCTTCTGCTCCCAGACCCAAGGTGCCAGGGATCCAGAGCACAGTCTAATTGTGCCCTTCCCTGGGCTGATCCTGAATTGCTTTTGGGGCCAACAGTGTCCAGCCAGGGGCCTCCTAGATCTAGAATTGGCCTGAGGGCTTAACAGGAGGGTACAGACCATAGGAACACTAATGCTGATAGGCAGGAGGGGCTACAGAAATTACAGGTCCCACATCAAGCTCAATTGGCATAACTTAGTACACAAAACATTGTTCCACCTCCTACTTTGGTGAGTAGTGACTGGGGTCTTAAAAGCTTGCAGGCTGCCATCTAGATGCAACGATGGGTCTCTCCTCGTCCAGAGCAAAGAAGAATGAAGAAAACCAAAATTCATGGAAACAATTAGTCCTAGCAACTGGTACACCATCCGATCTTCAGCCTATACTATGAGACCAGAAGAACTAGAAGGTGCCTGGCTACCACTGTCATCCACTTGGAAGGGGATCTATGAAGGAGATCCTGGATAGAGAGGGAGAACAATGTGGAACAAAACTCAAAATCATTTGGAGAAAAAAAAAGGGGGGGAGACCAGGTTTGCTGGTTCAATAGAGCCTGCCGGAACAACTGAGACTATGGCTCCTAGCTGCCCTTCAGGTCTAGAATTGAACCCATGCCTGTGGCTTCCAGGCAACAATAGACAGGTATATGAGTTGAACATTTCCCTGAGGTAGATACACTCCTTGGAGAGAATAATCATGGGAGAAAGAAGGTCTGCTTATGCACAGGGAGACAGTTTAGGGGGCAGGAGTGCGTGGAGGGATGGGTAACTATAGGGAAGAGGGAAGAGGTAACTATCCGGAGGAAGTGGGAGGGGAGCTGTTGCATTGTGGTAAATTGTGGTCAATGTCATGAGACAAAGTGTATATGAACTGCTGTATGGAAAGTAAATTTGCTTTGTAAATTTTTACCCAAATCACAATAAAAAAAGAAAAGAAAAGAAATTACAGGTCCCAGAATAAAATGAATAAAGAACAAAACAAAACAAGAAACCCCAAAGAATTTCAAGGTGGTGACAACAAAGCCAAACCAAACATGGGGCACTTCTGAGTGCAGGACCCTAGACCTGCCCCCTTGAGTCCTATCTTGTGATTCCACTAAAACCTCAATATTTGTGGCCCTGAACACAGGTCTGGGCCCTGGGACCCCAGCTTACTTAGTTCCCTGGTCTCCTTAAAAAAAAATCAAACAACCAAACCCACTATCATTGAATTATTTCTGACTCACAGTGACCCTGTAGGACAGAGTAGAACTGCCCCATTGCATTTCCATGGCTGTAATATTTCAGAAGCAGACTGCTTCATCTTTCTCATGTGGAGCAACTGGTGGGTTTGCCGCCAACCTTTTGGTTATCAGCAAAATGCCTTAACCACTGAACCACCAGAGCTCTTTCTGGTCTCCTTAGAAAAGACAAAATTGTCAGTGAAGTCAGGTGGCCTATGTGTGCTCAGGATCTTGAGCAGGAATATTGTGGTGACCTGGAGTCTTGCAGCTCCAGAGACTTATGACTCTGAGGTCATGCTAACCTCTGTTGTGTGGCCTCATAGCCAGGGCTGCGGCCTGGCTAATGGTGTCAAATGTGTGACATGGGGTGGCAGTGGAGGGGATGAGATAAAGTGCCCATGGCCAGGCTAAGAGGACAGTGGGATCTGGGCTCCGGAGGAAAGAGGAAGATATGGTCCCTAGTGTAAGAATGCCATAGGCCAGGTCTTCAGGAAACTAGGGCTAGTGCCCAGAGAGTACCAGCCTGGAATGGCTAGAGGCTTCCAGAGCTCAAGACGGCATGGTCTCTAAGGAAAAAGCTTGGGACAAGCCAGCTTAGGAGTACCCCACTGCTTAAGGCTCATGAAGGAGGCTGGTGGCTGGCTGCTCTTTCTTTCAACAGGGACCTCTGACATCCTATGTCCAGGAATACCTTTCTTGGTGTGTACTGTTCCTTTCACTTGCCCACCCTCTCCCCAGAGTTCTTCCCTCTTCCTCCAGACTCTTCTTAGCCCAGATTCAGATGGGAAGAGCATAAGCTTTGATGTTAGAAAGTTCTGGGCCCCAATTCTGGCACAACCATTTACTAGCTATGTGATCCCAACCAAGTAACTTAACCTTTCTGAGTTTTTGCTTCCTCATGTATATAAGAGAATAATATCTTAGTGAAATAAGACAGACACAAATAGGACAAATATTGTATGATCTCACCTTTATGAAATATCTACAATAGGCAAATGTATAGAAACAGAAAGCAGATTAATGGTGACCAGGGGCTGGGGAGAAGGAGGGAACAGGGAGTTATTATTGTTTATGGGTATAGAGTTAGTGTTTCAGGTGATGAAAAGTTTTTGGAAACCAATAGTGGTGGTGGTTGCACAACTCTGTGATTCTAATTAATGTTGCTAATTTATACACTAAAATTGTTAAAATGGAAAATTTTATGTTATACATATTTCATCATGATAAAAAAGAAAAAAAAAAGAGGAGAATAATGAAAGTATCATCAGGTGCATGTGAAGATTGTTGTTGTTGTTGTTATGTGCCGTCAAGTCAGACCTGACTCTTAGCGACCCCTCCTTGGGTTTCTGAGGCAGTATGATTACGGAAGTAGATTGCCCCATCTTCCTTCCGAGGAGTGGCTGGTGGGTTTGAACCACCAGCCTTCTGGTTAGCAGTCAAGTGCTTTAGGCACTATGCTACCAGAGCTCCCTATGTGAAGATTAAATGAAATAAAATAGAGTGCCTGGCACATAGGTAGCACTCAATACAATGATAACTACTATTAGTATTAGTGGCAGTAGTCAGAGAAATAAGATAGTTGATGTGGAGAGGCAGAGTGTTTTTGTTGTTGCTGTTAGGTGCTGTTGAGTCAGCTCCGACTCAGAGCGACCCTAGTGGTGTATGGGGGTAATAATCTCTATTCTAAAAGGTGGGTGTGGGAATCTATATGAAACAGTCTGTGGGGTGCAAAAACGACTAGCACATGCCAGGTGCCCAGTTGGGGCAAAAATTAAACCTGTTTGTTCATTCTTTCCATCCGTCTGCTGTGTTCTACTCAGCTCCTGGGGCCTGCTTAGATGCAGTCTCTCAAGTCCCCCTAGATAGCTTAGATCATGGGGCATGTAAAGTTGTGTGTCAGCTTGGCTGGGCCTGGTTTTGAGTGGCTGAGCAGCTGTATGTAGTTATTCCCCATAATAAGAATGGTAATCAACTCCATGGTGGAATCTACTGTGAGCAGCTGAGTAGCTGCTTTAGGGATGTGGTCTGCTTCCAGTATATAAGGAGAAACCTTGAGAACGGTCTCTAGCATTTTGGCATACTTGAACCCTGCATGTAGCCAGGTCTTTGTTCAGCAGCCTGCCATGCTCTGCCGACCTTGGGACTTTCAATGGACTTGAATTAATGGCCTGATGTGTGGTTTGGTAGCATCGGACTGTCCCTTTTCACTTAATGATCTGGGGTTTGTCAGCTTCAGCAGCCAGCAGCTGATGCAGTGAAGAAAAGGCTCTAACTTCAGTGGGCCAGGAGCCAGAGTCAGAGCTGAAGCCAAGGTTGAGGGGCTTTCACTCAGCTCCTAGAATCCAGCACTTTAAACTTAGACTTCTAGCCTCCAAACTGTAAGAGAATAAACTCCTGCTAGTTATAGCCATCCCATTAGTTGTATATTCCTGTCAGAGTGGCCTAGGTAACCAGAACAGATCACATGTCTCTTCTTGACTGGCCAAGCAGCCCTGGTTTGAGAGATCTCAGGGTGTGACCGGAGAAGAAGGATTGAGACCATGGGCAGACCCAGTGAGAGAGGCTCACTTGCCTACTGGCCCCTCTTTCTGGTCTGATATCTGAGGTGTTACTCATCTGTCACTCATCCCAGGACAACTCTAAACCAGTGCTCCTCTACACTCTCACCTCTCTCCAAAGGGGCCCCAACTGTCTCCATTCCTTGGCTTACAATTCGGGCCCAGGCAGTAAGCCCTACCGTCATGCTCTTCCTCCATCCTCTAGTCTCTTCAACCCAACTGAACCCTCTCCTCTTTTTAATCTTTCTAGCCTTCATCTCTGCCTGCCCCCGCCCCCACCCCACTATTGTTGATTCCTAGGTGGCACAAGCAGTTTGCACTCGACTGTTAACTGAAAGATTGATGGTTTGAACCCAGCCAGTAGAGCCTTGGAAGAAAGTCCTGGCAGCCTGCTTCTGTGAGGATTATAGGTAAGAAAATCCTATGGAGCAGTTTTACTCTGTAACACAGAGGGTTGACTCGACAGCAGTGGGTTTTTTTTTTTTAAACTTAGCCCCTACTTACCTTCATCTCACCATATCTTGTTGCCTCCATCCCAGACTCTAATCCAAACTTGACCATCCTATTCCCTGCCTGTTTTTTTTTTTTTCTCTCTGTTACCCTTGTTTCCCAATCCCCATCTGCCTCCTGTCCTTCGCCTCCCCCAGGGCTCTGGTGAGCTCTGTCTCCCTCTGAGATCTCTAGTGGACACAGATTCTCTGACTTGGAGAATTGCTAGCCAGCCATTCTGGTGAGAGCACATACTCTAGGCCAGATTGCAGGCCACTCCCCTGCTTTCAGGCTCAGAGATGCCCCAGTGCTGCCTTCTCCTTTACCCTCTCCGATCCTCCACCAAGGGCCACAAGGCTGCTGGGTATAGTCAGTCAGGCCTTGTCCCTGCTGTTGTTTATGTAATCCTTCCCTGCAGTAACAAGGTGTTTACTGTTGCACAAACACATTTTGGTTTAATGGCTGACAGTAAAACTGTCTGATAAAGTTTGATTTAGCGAAAGTAAGCAAAATAAATCTGGGGGCACAGAGAGCTGTTGGAAGGAGAGATTCCTCGGGCCTTAGAGAAGGAAGGGACAAGACAGTAAGGGCAAGGGGAGCTTTAAGTACGCCCCTGGCCGTTCTGCTGTCTCCCTAGAATACTTCCCACAGCTCCTCTGAAGGAAGCTGAGCTCCAACTAAACTGGTGATGGTCCACGGCATTTTCTTATCACAGTGTATACTCTGGCTTCCTCCATTGTCTGCCTGAGTAAGTCTTCTTCATCCTTCAAGATCCACTGTCATTTGCTCTTCCTCTAGGTAGCCTCCCTTGACTGCTCCAGCTCAGATAGAGCCGGCAGTGTGGCACAGGAGAAAGATCTCTGAACAAGGACACTTGGGGACTAGATCTAGCTTTGAGATAAACTAGTGGTGTGGCCTTGAACAAATCACTTTGCTTATACAGATCTCTGTTCACTCAGCTACAAAAGAGGTGTGATGTTAGCTGCTGTTGAGTTGGCCTCTACTCATGGTGATCCCATGGTCAAGGAATGAAATGCTGCCCTGTCCTGTGCCATCCCATGATCAGTTGCAAATGGGACCATTGTGATCCAGAGGTTTTTTTGGCTGATTTTCAGAACTAGATCACCAGGCTTTTCTTTTTAGTCTATATTAGTCTGGAAGCTCTGCTGAAACCAGTTCAGGATCATAGCAACACATAAGCCTCCATTTACTGACAGGCGGTGGCTGAACATGAAATGCCCTGGCTGGGAATTAAACCTGGATCTCTAGCATGGAAAGTGAGAATTTGAACACTGACCCACTTACACCCCTATAAAGAAAATATAAGAGGGATAAAATACATAAAAGTACTTGGTTCTTGATAAAGTCCTACACATTTGTAAGACATTCCTATCTTGTTTTCCTCTGAACACCCAGCCGTGTACTGGCTCTGTACCCACTGACATAGCAAGGCAGCTGAGCAGCTGTTCTTGTATGTGGGTGATGATTCCTCAGACTGTTGCCAGCTCCCAGACACAGGCACTGTCTCCTACGGAACTCCTCATTTGCCAGCATGAAGCTGTGATTACACAATAGGTACCTGTGAATTATTCCCCAAACTTTTTACTGAACTATACATTTATACAGCAAACACATAAATCGTAAGAAGACAACTGGATGTAATTTCACAAAGTCAACACACACATGTAACCAGTACCTTGGTCAAGAAACAGAACATATCTCCAGTCTAGAATATCCCCATTTCTTTCCTGGTGATAGCTCCTCAAGGGTGATCACTGTCTTGATTTCACCATAGATTCTTCTCACCTGTTCTTGTCCTTTATACAAAAGTATATAAATAAATAGAGTATGCACTCTTTTGTATCTGGCTACTTTCCTCTCAACATCATGTTAATGAAATTCATCTGTATTATTGGGTGAAGTGCTAATTCTTTCATTTTCATTGTGTGTAGTGTTTCGTCTGTGAATACACCACAGTTATTCATCCTTTCTACTGTTGATGAGACTTTGGATGGTTTCCCATCTTTGTACATTATGAAAAGTGCCACTCTGGACATTCTTGTCCAAGTATTTTAGTACATCCCTGGCTCTTTTTCTTGGGACCTATCAACTCTTCTTTTGCCAGGAATCCAGGTCAGTTAAATGAATCTTTCATCTTCCTCTTTCAATCTGATAATCTCACACAAAAAAATTGAGAAGGCCAATAACTACAGGTAGTCACTGACATACAATGGGGTTCCCTTCCAACAATTCTGTTGTAAGTTGGTTCTGATGTGGGTTGACTACATCCTTTTATTTTTTAATTATTATTTTAGTTTTCTTATAATTGCCTTTTATTATCAGTATCTTTATCAATCTAATCTTTGAACATCTGAGAATGATAGCACCAGCAATTACACATTGCAACGTTGTATGTAGTACATTTTACCAAAGATAAGATATACAAAAAACAAAACAAAAGAAAAAAACAGATGGTCATAAGTGCAGTTACTGACAACTCAGGTCCCAAGTCAAGGACTATCTGTTGAAGAGATGTCCTAACTCATTACTAATCAAAGAAATGCAAACAAAAGCAATCCAATCATAACTAATGAATTGGTAGAAATTAGAAAGCTGATGACACCACATGCTGGTAGATACATGCGGGTGTAGAAACCCTGCTGGTGGATGTATATTAGGAAAGCAAGCATGCACTAAGACTATTTATCTTTTATGAGCCAGCATCCCACTCACACAGGCCCAGGTAGGACACACAGGGGTGTGCATTGCAGCACTGTAGTGGTGGTGGAGAGTATCTGTGTGTCATTCCTGGGGAATGCATGGGTAAGATGTAGTAACCACATACCACGGAAAACTATATAACAGAGGCAACAGATTCGATGTTTATGCAGCAACATGGATGCATCTTTGAAACATTACACAAAGTGGAAAAGTAAAAAACAGAAAGAGCTATAAAACGTAATTAAAAATACATAGGCACAAGAGAACAATAGATACTTTGCAAAAGCCCAAACAACAGCAAAAAGATACAACATTAAACACATTGATGGCTACCTTGATTGATGAGGGGGGGAGTATGGGAGCAAGGAACAGGAACAAGAGGGGATTTTTAAAAAAGCTTTGATATGTCAACCTTCTCTTGCTTAATGCATCTTCTGGCTCCATCTTTAAAACTCCCCTCCTTCCATCATCTCTTCTCTTCCCCTTCCTAATGATCTCAACCCTAGCTTGTCAGTCTCACTTCAGACCAGCCTCTCTCAGTCCATGTCTAGATAACATAAGTTAGCATCTATAAGCATCTACATCTACCCTGAACAAGTCGTCAGCACAACGTACAGCCCTACAGGTCTTGGGGAGGGTGAGACTTCAGCAGGGACTTGTTATCCACAATGTTGGCATCTGGGAGCTGCTCTGTAAATGTCTTTTGAAAGAATGGAAGAAATCTTGGCTCTGCTATTTACTGGCTTTGTCAACCAGGGCAAGAGCCTTCACCTCTGTGAGCTTTGATTTCCTTCTCTGTCAAATGGAGATAATAATTATAATTCCTTTTTCACAAGGTTATTATGAAGGTTAGATGAGATCATTGCTTTGGAAAGCTCTTTGTCAGCCTTAAAGGGTTACCCAATGTAATGAAAAAAGTGTAGAGAAAAAAAACATAGGGGGCTCAGATCCCAGTACTCCCACCTATTGGCTGTGGGACCCTGAATAACGCAATATCTCCTAGTCTCAGGTTTTACATTTTGTATAATGTCAACCTTGTACAGTTGTTATGAGGGTTAACGACAGTGCAAGTAAAGTACTTGCTATGTAACATAGGTATTTAGATAATGAGATCTATATTCCAAAAGCAAAACCAAACACAATGCCGCTGAGTCGGACACGACTTATAGAGACCCCTCCTTGGGTTTCCAAGGTGGTATCACTACAGAAGTAGATTGCCCAACCTTCCTTCTGAGGAGTGGGTGGTGGGTTTGAACCGTCAGCCTTCTCGTTAGCAGTCAAATGCCTTAGATCTATATTACTATTCATTAATTTATTCAATGAATATTTATTAAATAAGTACAATGTGCTAGGCAGGTTCTAGGCACAGTGAGAAAAAAAGACAAAAATCCAAAAATCTCTGAGCTTTGATAGAGGTAGGGGAGGCAAATAATAAATGAAATTAATAAGATATATCATATGTTAGATGAAGATAAAGGCTATGGCATTAATTCATTAGGGAAGGGGAATAGGGAGCTTTGAGGGTGGGGTCGAAGGGATTCCCTTTTTAAATAGAGTGGTGCAGGAAAGGCTTGCTGAAAAGGTGATGTTTGAGCAAAGGCCTGAAGCAGGTGGGAGAGCAAACCCTAGCAAAGTACAAAGGCCTTGAGGAGGATGCATAATTGGTGTCTTCCAAACACAGCAAGGAGTCCAGGGTGGGTGGAATCAGCTCAGAGAGGTAAAGGTAACAGTGAGGCTGATCATATAAACCCTCAAAGATTGCTATACATTATACCTGACTGCACAGGGATATCTCAGGGGAAGTGAAAAGCTTGAGGAGCCATGGTTTTCAGGCATGGAGGACATGTCAAAGTGAGTGATTGATGGGTGTGGAGGATGTGCCAAGGGGGGTATATTGGTTATTTATTGCTATCTAAGAAGTTACTTCAAAACTTAGTGGCTTAAAACAACAAACATTTATTATCATGCTTTCTGTGGGTCAGGAATCTGGGCGTGGCTTAGGTCTCCTATAAGGCTGTAATCCATGTATCATTGGGGCTATGGTTATTTCACGGCTTGACTGTGGGAGGGTCTGCTTCTAAGATTTGTTGGCTGTGGCTATTGGCAGAAGAGTGCTAAAAGCATTTGATCACTAACCAGAAGTCTGGTGCTTCAAACCCACCAGCTACTCCTTGGAAGGAAGATTGGGCAATCTACTTCCATAGAGATACTGCCTTGAAAACCCAATGAGGGATCGCTAGGAGTCAGATGCGACTCTTGGCAGTGGGCTTGCTTTGGTTTGGTTGGGCTGTTGGTGAGAAGGCTCTCTCAGTTCTTTATCATGTGAGCCTGTCTGTAGTACTGCTGACAACATGGCAGTTGGCTTCCCTCAGAACAAGTGAGCATGCCACAGTCTTTTTGTAACATAATCTCAAAAATGACATTTCATCACCTCTGCTTCTGTTTTCTAAAAGCTAGTCACCTAAATCCAGTCCTTGTTCAAGGAGGGGATTACATATGAATAGCAGGGGGTGGGAATTAATTTGGAGTCAATTTAGAGGGGAGGCTGTTTACCACAAGTTACCTGTGATTCTCAGATACGGCAGAGGTGCCAAGGACTACAGATGGGCGAGCAATTATTTGTCCAGATGCAGCAGGGACAGTTGGGGCCTTATTTTGTAAGTACAATCCAAATGCATTTTCTACAAATACAGAAATAATTGAATAACTAGAAATTTGTGATTTTTTTTTTTTTTTTGTGTGTGTGTGTGTATGATGCTATTGGGTCCTAGTTTAAAGCATTTTGCTGCTAACCAAAAGGTTGGTGGTTTGAACCCAGCAATTGCTCAACAGAAGAAAGATGAGGCAGTTTGTTTTTGTAAAGATTTATAGCTTTGGAAACCTTGGGGGGCAGTTCTACTATGTCCAGAAGGGTTGCTATGAGTTAGAATCAACTTGATGGCAGTGGGTTTTTTTGGGGGGTAACCTGGCAAATCAGGCAGGCCCTCTAACTGCTAATTCTGGGGCTAAGTTCTAACTTGCAGGGAAAACGCATGGTTTATGTGTGTGCAAGTGTATTTGTAGATATGTGTTAATTCATGTGAGCAGCTATGCATGTGTGTGTTCCTGTATCTGGGTATGTGTGCATGTCTGTGCATATTTCCTATGACCTCTCCTCCTCCCTGGGTCTAGAGACCCCTTGGTTCACCTTTCCTCTGCTCCCTACTCTGCACTTTGTTGGGAGGTCACGTGTGAGGAAACAAGCCCCACGTGGTTTTAATCATTTTGCTATAAAAGCTGAGCTGCTCTCTGCTTTGATCCAGGCTGAGCTGCTGGAGGAAGGGTTGGGGGCCCGGCTGGCCTGTCCACGGAGTGCTTGGCACACGGCTCCCACATCAGACAGCAGCCGTAAAATGGAGCACAGCTCATTAATTCTCCCTCTTAACCAGGGCACCTGACGAGAAGTGACTTTGAAAACCCGGAGGAGGGATGGGTGGGTGGTGGGCGGCTTTTGGGCTATGTTATGTGAGGAACATCTGTTTCCAGGTCCCCGACTGTTAAATTGACATCTTTTTATTTGAAAAGTTTCTTTTATTTCCCAACTTCCTGCAATTGGCAAGGTCTCTGTGCCAAGGAGCAGATTGTCATGGCTCTGTTGCAAGACAAACTGAGTGGCCTCACTGTCCTGCAGGACAGGCCCATAAGTGCCAAAACGGGCTGCCTGGCGCTCTGTCAATTATTAAACCTATGTTTGTGCAGAAACTATCAAACTCCATTAAAAAAAAAAATGGCCTTGAAATCGAAAACCCTGTGAAAGTCCGTGGGCCTCCATATGAGACATATTAGCATTTCAGAGCTAGAAAATTCACTCTGAATCTGGCATGTTCCATCAAGAATCTTCTCTCTCTGGGACCCAGCAATAGAGTTTCCTTAACAAGGATGACCCAAACCCCTGCTGCCTGTGGCCTTTGTCCTGGATGCTGGGATAGCTGTAGATGACCAAATACCCAGTTTTGACCTTTACTCTCATATCAGCAAAGGTCACTAACAAAGCCTGAGTTAACCCTTCTATAGGTGAAGGCCCAGGGCTGTTAGGATGTAGGACTGGAAAGAAGGGTAGATGATCCTGTTTGTCTCTACTTTGTCCAAAGAGCCTTTGAGTAGTCTTATACTTTTGGCCGTTTGATCCTTCAGCCTTCAGAATCCATCCTTGGCCAGATGGATCATTGTCAGCAAGACAGATAACAGTCAGTCAAGATTTGGGAAACAAGGGCATGACTGAGTCCCAAGGGATAACTGCACAAGTGTGTATGTGTATGTGCATGTGTGGTGCCAGAAGATGTGAGTCTGAATGCTGTTGCATCTGTGTGAAAATGTTTGTGCCATGGTGTATGTGTTTCTCAAGGATGTGCCTGTGGACATCAAGCTCAACTGGCATAACATACTATACAAAACATTGTTCCACCTCCTACTGTGGCGAGTAGTGACTGGGATCTTAAAAGCTTGCAAGCTGCCATCTAGATGCAATGATGGGTCTCTCCTCATCCAGAGCCAAGAAGAATGAAGAAAACCAAAAATTCATGGAAACAATTAGTCCTAGTAACTGGTACACCATCCGATCTGCAGCCTATATGACTATGAGACCAGAAGAACTAGATGGTGCCTGGCTACTACTGTCAACCACTTGGAAGAGGATTTATGTAGGAGA
The DNA here is from genome assembly GCF_000298275.1 of Orycteropus afer afer. Taxonomy (NCBI): domain Eukaryota; kingdom Metazoa; phylum Chordata; class Mammalia; order Tubulidentata; family Orycteropodidae; genus Orycteropus; species Orycteropus afer. The sequence goes on from NW_006921931.1 coordinate 1,711,494, forward strand.
TCCTGGATAGACAGGGAGAACAATGTGGAACAAAACTCAAAATCATTTGAAAAAAAACAAGGGGGGCGGGGGAAGGGACCAGGTTTGCTGGTCCGATACAGCCTGGTTGAACCGCTGAGACTATGGCCCCTAGCTGCCCTTCAGGTCTGGAATTGAACCCACACCTGTGGCTTCCAGTCAAACAATAGACAGGCATATGAGTTGAACATTTACCTGAGGTAGATACGCTCCTTGGAGAGAACAAGCATGGGAGAAAGAAGGGATGCTTATGCACAGGGAGACAGCTCAGGGGGCAGGAGTGAATGGAGGGATGGTCACTGGGAAGAGGTAACTATGGGGAGGAAGTAGGAGGGGAGATGTTGCATTGTGGTAAATCGCGGTCACTGTCATGAGACAAAGTATATGTGAACTGCTGTATGGAAAGTGTATTTGCTCTGTAAATTTTCATCCAAATCACAATAAAAAGAAAAGAAAAAAAAAAGGAGGTGCCTGTGAAGTGAGCAGATAAGTATATAATGTGTCTTTGTGAAGATGCACAAGGAACTGCAGAGATAAGATAACGGTGAGCATTTGTGGAGAGGAGCAAATGAGAGAGAATTTCCTCATTCTCTTCTTTCCTGAAAGTGGTGGAGTGACTCTGTGGCTCATCCTCCTTGATTTATTTTCTTTTTAAACATTTTTGTGTGTATGTGTGTTTGCTTTAGGTGAAAACTCACAGAGCAAATTAGTTTTCTTTTTGATAGTTTTTACCTAAAGTATTCCGTGGCCTTAATTGCATTTCCCACAATGTGTCAGCACTCTCCTCATTTCCACCCTGCTTTCCCTGTTTCCTTTCATCTGAATTTCCTACCCATTCCTGCCTCCTTTGTTTTAGGCAAATGTTGTCCTTTTGATCTCATACAATTAATCTCTGGGGATGGTTTCAGTTCCAGGTAAGAAGGATGTCTTTGTCTTGTCTTGGGGATTCCTCTAAGTCTCTCAGACCAGGAAGTGTGATCTCTTTTTGTGAATTTGTGTCTTTGGTTTACCTTTTCTTCTGCTCTCTTTGGGACCCTCTGATGTTATCCCAGTCAGAGCAGTAGATAATGGTACCTGGGAACCATCTAGTTCTTCAGGTCTCGAGGTCATGTAGGCTGTGGTTCATGAGGTCCATTAGTCCTTTGGACTAATTGCTCTCTTGAGTCTTTGGTTTTCTTAACTCTCTTTTGCTCCAGACAGAAAGAGATCAACAATTTTATCTTAGAAGGCTGATGACAAGTGATCACAAGTTTTTAAGTCCATTACTCACCAAAGTAGGATGCAGAACATTATCTTTATGAACTCTATTGTGCCAATCAATGTAAATGTCCCCCAAGTCTACAGTTCTTCACTTTTGAGCCTAGGAACTTCATCCTGTGACATACTCCTGAATTTCTGAGACCTCTGGCACATTCATCCCCACCCCTTTGGAGCCCCACCGTGATTGTTCTTGAGTCACACTGCTTGGGTTTTAGTCCTAACTCCATCTCTTCCTAGCCATGTGACCTTAGGCAAACAAGTTGCTTAACCTCTATGTACCTCAGTTTTCTTATCTGTAAAAGGAGAGTAAAATAGCACCATACTGGAGAATCCACAAAATAATTCTTATAATTTGAAATTACTTAGTACCAAATAAGCATTTGATTAGTATATGCCTGGCCTGTCTGACTGCATTGTACATGCAGACAGGCTGTGCCTCAAACTTCTAGGCAGCTTCAGACTGCTAGGAATGAGTATGTACATCCACTGACATTAACTGTGTGTTAGGTGCTGTGCTTATCTGTGACTGAGCTGGACACCTGTGACACACAGTGTTGGCAAAGTGAAAGCCATTATTATTATTTATAGAAAGCAAACAATAAACATTAACAACGGTTTTCCAAAGAGGAAATGCTTACCTTTCCCCAAATTACTCATATCCATTCTTATGTCACTGGGCAGGTGTGCCATGGTTTAGGTCAGAGGTCAGATGCTATCTTTATGTCACTGCTGCTTCTGGCTACCACCATGCTGCTTGGGGGGCCTGTATAGCTCCCAAAGCTTTTGCTGCCCCTGGACCTCTTTGGCCTCTGCGTCCAGCTCCCGCTGTGCTACCCTGCCCTGGGGGCCTCTCTTGCCATCATGCCACCTGAGCTTCTGCTGCCCAAGGAGGAAGGCATTCCACTTCTGAATCCCTACATGGGGCACACTCAGTCCTTTCTTGTCCTGCACAAGCAAGTGTTACAGCTCTTTTAGCTCCATTGGCAAGCCTCCTCCCTGCCCAGAGGTGTCCAGCTCTGCCTTGCTGTAGGAAGACTCTTGCACAAAATCCTCTGAGGAAACCCCTGCAAGGCACACACTCAGGCCTCTGCCCTGCACAGGCAAGTGTTTATTGCTCTCTCTTAGCTGCACTGGCAAGTGTCTGGAGGCAGCCCACTCTGCCATCAAGCCTCCTGCCCAAAGGCACTCGGCTCTCTTTCGCTTTGTGGGTCGGCAAGCCAACTACAGCCACCCTATGCAATCTCCTTGTTCCTGTTGCTCATACTGCTGCTGGTGTTTCTTTGCCACTGGGTTCTGCTGTACTTGCTGCTACTTTTCATCATCTTCAGTGTTATAGTTCTGTCTTCTGGATCTAGGAGGTTCTCAGCAGAGACCCCAGATCCTTCATTCTTGATGGTAGTGAGGACCTCCTCAACTTCTGTGGGTTTTAGCCTTTATTTAAGGAAACCCCTTGTCAGTTTCAAGGCCCTCCCACCAGGACCATGAACTGACCAATCTCCTTGGCAGATCATAAGTCACTTAACTGATGTAGAGTTGGCCAATCATTTTGTGGGAGTTACAGGACCATTGGCTAGAAAGACCATACAAAAGTGATTTATTGCACTGTAGTTAGTATCACCCTTGTCACTTCTAGCACTCTCATCTCTTATCTCAAATTCTGTAACCCTATTGTGCATCAGTAGTCTTGCATTCTCCCTCATCACCCTTCCTCACATTACCAACCCCAATCAAGTCAGTACTCAGTCCCTTTACCACAGCTGCTGTGTACCACACTTCCAGTCTAGGCTATTAAACTAGGGAGTTCACAGAAGGGAGAGTTAGGAGGGTTGTGGCCCAGCCAGCAGGCTCACTCTTTGGGTGGCAGAATCAGAGTATAAATACTCTCTGATTTCTCAGCTACTTGGATGGAGGACAAGGAGCTCTGTAGAACAGTGCCTAAGGCATCTGACTGCTAACCAGAAGGTTGGTGGTTCAAACCCACTAGCCATTCCGTGAAAGCCAGACTGGACAATCTACTTCCATAAAGATTTACTGCCTTGGAAACCCAATGGGGGTTGCTATGAGTCAGAATTGACTTGATGGCAGTAGGTTTGGCTTGGTTTTTGGGTGGAGGACAAGAGCAGGTGAGTGTCCTCCTGTGGCCCCTGTGGTATGTTCCCTCCTTCTCCTCCTCCCTTCCCCCTTTAGGCTGGGTGTGGGGTGAGGAGGGAGGCCCCTGTGCAAGGCTGGATCTATGATCTGCTCACTACCAGCTTGAGACTATCCAAGAAAGAAAGTCAATGTCTTGGTCGCTTTGGCTTTTCCATCCCAATTTGAATATATTAAAAAGCAACATTCCAGCTGTGCAAATCCTCAGGCCATTGAAATAAAAGGTTTTTAACTTTAACCATTAAAGATTTAACTAGCCAATAAATCTAAGCATGTGGGGGGTTGTTACCAAACATTTATTATATTGCTCTTGCTTTTAACGTAAAAACAAATGCTAAGTGTGGACTTCCATGAAAAAGACATCCCATTATGGTCAAAACTGATGTAAGACCTTGACCAAAAAAGCAAGAGATTGCTGTCTCCAGAACCATCCGCTCACTTCCCTCTCAAATCACTTTAGGGGTTAAAATGGCTACATCATTTTTACAAACCAATTTGCTCGCAGTGAAAAGGGCTATATAATAGCCTCTTGTTACCACAGTCAGAAAATGACTAAATTAATCCAAAAGTCTACTTTCAGTTTGAGCACCTTGGTGCCGACTTTTCCAGAGCCAGATTTTATAAAGGCACAGAGGGGATATAGCTTTGGTTAAGTGAATCATAAGATCTTTCTCTTTTAATGTCTTCTGGGTGAGTTGAGTAATCAGTATCTTGGATTTTGCCATTTTTTACATTTAAAGCAAGCAAGCAAGCAAGCGATCTGCCCAGTAATGAAATATGGCTTTTAATTTACACAAATGTAAAAGTATGGAATTTAACAATCATTTTCGCCCTGGACTTAAAAAAATGAATAGAAGCCAAATAAATCTTGGCCATTTGAAACAACAACAACAACAAAAGATCGGACGTACATGTTGAGTTTATACCAGCTATCACAGGGACAGAGCCTCGTTCCAGATGTGCTATTTTCCTGCCCATTGACAGCTCTCCAACTCACCCCTCCAGTACAAAAAGTCCTGAAGTGAATTTTTAAACTGGCTTCTACTCCCTTTACCCCTGAGGCCTGCTGGGAGGGGACTCTGGGTTTCATTTCTCACAGAACAAACCACTGAACCTAGTTTGTGGGAAATACACAGTAAATGTTGCCCTTTGCTCAGGAAACCTTCCTCTGGAGAATTTTGCACATCTAAATAAGAGATGAATAAAGTTGATAAGCAGTTGTAACTTTTAAAGAGATTTTTTCTTTCAGCTCAAAGATTTCTAGTTCTAAGAGGCCTTATCCCCTGAGCCAGAATAGGATGACAATGGTCACACACATATTGTTTTCTCAGTCAATGAAAACTGCAGGGGACATTTGCTTTTGCCTTTTGGTACAAAAGGTTAACATGCTTGGCTGCTAACTGAAATGAAGCAGGTTCCAGTCTACCCAGAGGCACCTCAGAAGAAAGGCCTGGTGATCTAATTCAGAAAACTCAGCCACTGAAAGCCTATGGCTCACGGTTCTACTCTGACACATATAGGGTCACCGTGAATCAAAGTTGACTTGATGGCAACCTTTTCTTTCTCCCCATCTGGAAACCCACCTCCATCTCTTAGGCTTTAGCTGAGGAAGGGGCTTGGGCTGATTTGAGGGTTCTCTGTTTCTGTTCCAAAGATCTCCATCTTAACTACCCCTTTCCATTCCACTGCAACTGCCTAGAAAGAAGTGTGAGTCCCAGGGACCTTCTGTTCAGAAGCATTTTCCCCAGAGCCCCTAGGAGTATCCTTTGATATAGGCATGCCAGGGAAGGGCTAAGTTTGCTAAATTTTAAAGTTTTCCTAATGGATTGGGAGAAGTCCCTGAGTATTGCTAACAGTTGGCACCCCAGGTGCTAACTGAAGGGTTAGAAATTTGAATCCACCAAAGGCACCTTGGAAGAAAGGCCTGGCAGTGTACTTCTGAAAAATCAGCCATTGCAACCCACAGACAACAGTTTTATTCTTAAACATTTGAAGTGACTGACAACTGGTTTTAAATGGATTGGAGCAGTTCAAACCCACCAGCTGTTCCGTGGGAGGAAGATGAGGCAATCTACTTCTGTGAAGATTTACAACCTTGGAAACCCAATGGGGGTTGCTATGAGTCAGAATAGACTTGGTGGCAGTGGGTTTGCTTTGGTAGAACAGAAGGGAAACTCTGGATGATTGCTGGGAACCTTTCTCGAGTCTGGGAGGCAAATCCAGAAACTTTAAAGAGGTTTCTTCAGTCTCAGAATTGTAGGAGCTGGCACCATTCCTCAGGGGTCTAGGTTGGCTTTTGTCATCTGAGGCATCTAAACAGCAAGTATTACCAATACATGTGGGGAGGACAGGGCGTCTCACACCAGCCTCTTTCTGGGCCACTCCCAGATGCATTCTGCTGCCCTGCCTTCTCTAATTTTCAAATCCCAACCTGTTGAGCCAAGAAGTGAATGAGGAGACGGGGAGAGAGAGAGAGAGAGAGAGAGAGAGAGAGAAAAAGACTGCCTAACTGTTTTGCTTCCTGAATGACAAGCTGCTTTGGAAAGAAAAATTTTCTTTTGGATCCCTAGTACCTGTGCAACTGTACATGATAGCCTTGCTTTTGGGAGTACAATCTTGGTGTTCTCAGAGAAAGGACATCAATACTTCTTCCCAAAGGGATTACAGTTGCTTAGAAGACATTCATTCATCTACTCGCGCATCAGCTCATTCATTCAATAAGTGTTGCTGGATGCCTCCCATGTGTCTGTCTCTTTGCTGGTATTTGATTCAGGGCTGTAGGTGGAACAGGACCTAATACCTTTAGGCATTAGTAGACGTGAGGCATCCAGTGCTCTCTGGGAAGAGGAAAGTGACCTTTGACCCTATCCCTAGAGATTCCTGAGTGAGATCCTTGTGTCCATGAGTATTCACAGACAGGAGAATCTGCTTCTTTGCACACATTAGAAATGAGATGTGTCCTGATGGGTGTCTTTCCATGTTTACCCATGATGCTATTTCAGATCTCCCCACCTTCCATAAGCCAACTGCATGGTGACCTCCACATCCAATCCCTGTTTGTAGAGAAGGCAGACAATGTTGGCTATACTTTCAAGGCAGCGTCCTCACCCTCTGCTCCTACTGCCGGTGGCCCCACACCCACTCCCAGCCCCAATGTCAAAAACTGATCCCCCATGTGTCCCTCTTCTCTCCTCCTCACCTTCTCCAGAAGGTCCATAGGATGGCATTGCTCTCTTCTGTGTCTATTCAGTCTTTCCTCCTCCCAGTGGTTACAAGGCTCATCCCTATCATGGGCCATTCCCTCTCAGGCTGCAATTTCTGACTTGACAGAACAGACTTCATTGGCACAAGCTAGGGACATTCACCCTCTTGCCCCAAACCCTTCTCCCTGCTGCTTGCTTTTCCTTCCAGAAAATAGCCATTTAAAAAGGTTACAGTGGGCTTCGTGAGGTTTAAGGGGTTTATTAGTTTTTAAAACCATGTTCCCTGTTTGGAGGGAGGGGAAACAGTTGCCTTCTTTTCACATGACGTCAATCCACAGGCGTCTGTAATTTACATTTTTTAACTCTAATGTTCAGAAATAATGGAAAGCCTGCTTGAAAAAAACAGATGAAATAAAAACTGGGGGAGAAATGTGTATTATACAAAAACCAGACCTGTGAGCCTGAGGCGAGACACCCCGATGACCTGGGGAGCTGATTAACGAGGCGGCGAAGGCGGCGCAGGTGAGCGCAGATGCCCGCTTTCCGCACGGTCACTGACGCCTGGGCTGGCATTTCGTTTCCCACGCACGACCTCACGGATGGTTCTCATTGGGAAATTTTAGAACCACTGATGTTTTTGGCCTGGGAGAAAAGAATCCTGACTGTGGAAGTTGGGCAAGTAGGGGAATGTGGAGGAAAGGGGGTGGGGTATGGAGAATGGGCCTCTCCAGGGGCCCAGCCTCAGTTTCCCTTGGTCCTCAAAACCCCTCTTTTCTGACCTGGTCTTTGCCCTATTTAGTCTTTTCCTCCTCCCATCCTCTTTGCTTCCCCTTCACTTTAATCCCACTCCCCTCTTCTGCTCTTCCCCCTCCCCTCTGAGAAAAAAAGAGATGGCGTCCTGTGATAAGAACAAGTGTACTAACAGTTTCACTTTCTGATAACTTTTAATATAATCACTTCATTGAAATAAAGAAACTCAACTCCTAGTTAAAAATTTAATATTAGTTTACCAAACAATGTATTCTATTTGTGTGTGTAATGTTTTCTGGGTATTATGTGTATAAATGCCATTTAACATTCATTTGGCATATATTTCAAATGCATGTTATATGCTAAGGATGGTATTAGGCTTTGGGGGTCCAAAGAGAGTAAAACAGACATGGTCCAGGCTGCCCATGGTGGGGCAGCAGGTTAGGAAAGCCAGTTCATGTAGGGTGGCAAGGTCTCTGGTAGCAGAAGTACCAAGTGTTATAGTAGCACCTGTGAGGGTGGAGAGATGGGGATGGAGGGACTGGGAAAGCTTCCTGGGAAAAGTGACTTTATGTGCCTGGAAGAAGGAGTTGGATTGGCCAGGTAAAGAAGCTCAGGGAGGGGATTCCAGGCAGAAAGAAGAGTTGTTGCCTAAGCCCAGAGGGAAAGGGTACTGTGAGTGTTAGTTCTCTTGAGTGGTGAGACAGCCAGAGAGGGAGAGGAACCTGGAGGGGTAATCAGAGACCCAACCAGGCCCTTTGCCAAGAGCCAGACTTTATCCTGTGGGCAAAAGGAAGCTTTTGAAGGGTTTAACTAGAGGAGTTTGCATCTCTCTGAATCATGTCCACATAGAGAGTTGAAATAGCCTTAGGAATCATTTAGTACAACAAAATGTATATGTGTTGTTGAGTGGAAAACCAATTTGCTCTGTAAAATTTCACCCAAATCATAATAAAAAATAAAATAAAGAAATCATTTAGTACAACTGTTTCCTTTTTAGATGAAAAAGTTGAGGCTTAGAAAGAAGGTAAATATAACTGCTTCTTTTAATACCATTGTTACAGCCAGTATTTATTGAGAGCTTATATATACTGCTATGCTAAATGACTTACATACATCCATACAATGATTTACATCACCCTCACACAAACCCTCTATCCTGATTCCACAGATAAGGAAACTGAGTCCCAGCAAGATGCAAAAACTTGCCCAAAGTCATTCAGCTAGCAATGGTTGAAGCCAATATCTGAACCAGGTCTGCCTCACATCCCAATCTTAACTGCTATACTCTACTGCCTCAACTCTTGCAGGGCTTAGAGATGAATAGAGGAGCTGGGATTTAAACCCAGCTCTCTTGACCCTTGGCTGCACCAGCCACTGTGTCACATTCTAAAAGGCGGGCAACTGGCCTTACTACATATTCTCTGCTTCTGTTAGCTGTGTCTTTATTGATGCCGTGGACCTCATTGCTATAGCCGATACCGCTGAGTACACCACTTTTATATCCTGTTATTCATAGTTTTCCTCCTATGTGATCCAGGAGGATTATAACTGGAGAGTGTGGAGTCAGTGTTCTATGGAGGGCAGGAACTGAACTCCAGGAAAGCCAGGAGTGCAAGAAGTTCTGAGCATTGGGCTAAACAACTTTGTGGGATGCCCTAATCTGTTGGCCAAGGACTCTGGCTACGGTGGTGGGGCCAGTCCCATTCAGATGATGTTTTGATCTGGTCAGTTCCTCTCGAGATCAGCTGTGCTCAGGGTGGGACCTTCCAGCGCTAGCCACCAGGGCCAGCTGTCTTCTCTGAGACCTGTCACTCTCAGGTTCTGTAAGCCTGGTGAAGCCCCAGCCACTTGTCATTGCTTCCCAGTTAATGACCTCCTGGCCTGGCCACATCTCAGCTAATTTCTGCAATTAGGGAGGCTTGTTTTCAGAGGCTGAAACAGGAACTTTTCTGAATTAGCTTTTATAATTCGGAGCCTTTAATTTGAGATTTAAGAAACATCATAGCTCGCCAAAACCAAATAACTGCAGCTAATGAAATTCACAGAAGTTCTCAGAGAATGCTTCTTGCTGGTGCTCCTGGATGATTTATTGACAGCTGGTTGTAAAAACAATCTTATTAAAGGTCATAATGTTGGGTTAAAAAAAAAAGTCTTTTAATTTATAGCATAATTAGGCTTCCTCCAATAGCTCTGCTGCCAGGGCTGTCACTTAGGGCCTGGAGTAAGCACTTGGTGTTTTTCATTATATCACAACGAAGGAGCTCCGCTCCTAGAGGGCCCACTGACTTTCTCTTTATGGCCCTTTTATTGCTGCTAAAATAGTCAAAACAGAGGGTTGATTAGGGCCGACTGATGCCTACTGATTATGGGAACACCTCTTGTCAGGAGGGAGGGACGATGGGAGGGGGTTCAGGACGTGCTTCCGACAGAAAGGGATGGCCTGTGAATGACTGCCCATGGAACGTGCCCTGGAGGTGTGACCAGGCTTCTGTGTCTTCCCCAGATACTTGTGGATTGAAGGTTGACCCCAGCTAGGCGGGGCTGGGGTGATAAAAGGCGTGAGGAAGGTGCTAATGCCTCAAGGAAGAGGACAATCCCAGGGCAGGATGTGTATGGGAACAAGAACTTTAAAAATGCTAATAAGTCCCAAGGTGGAGTGCAGGCTTGCAACCTGGTGTGGTGGAGAATACCCCCAAGAGTAGGTCTAACCTGCTGCTGCCCTGCCACCTACCTGAAGGCAAGGGGGTGAGTGGAGAGGTGGGCAGGTCTTGGTCTCTCAAAGCTGAGCTTGAGGACAGTGTTGAGGGCATGGGGCATCACAGAAACTCCCTCACTTCCAAGAGCACCAGGCATTGTTCTGTGTAGTGGACAGGCCTGGGGTGAGGTGGGGGTGTGGAGGTCACACATCCTCAGGGATGGGTGATGATGGCCAAATCCAACCAAATACATCCCCCTTACCCCTGCCCCCTTCCCTAACCCTGACCCAACTCAGGCTCTTTTTAGAGGCAGGAGCTCAGAGCTGTAGTCCTGACCCTCAGAGTACAGGGTTTCCAGGGCACTCAGCTCCAGCCCAACCCAGCCCAACCCCAGCCTTCTATCCAGTTCTGAGCCTTTAGTCTCCACTGCCAGGTAGAGTTTCTACAGGTCTTGGAACCCCTGTATCTCTGTAGGCTGTGTGTGTGTGTGTGTGTGTGTGTTTGTGTGTGAAGGATGGATTGTACGCCAGTCGGCAGATGGTGTGGTCATTGTAGCAGGGGAAATTAGTGAAAGGCTCTGGAGTTATGGTATCACTCAGTCTGATCCCTGAGCGTGGCCTGGAGCTGACCTAGCACACAGAGAAAGTTGTGGAGATTTGTGTGGGGATTGCCGTGAGTCAGAACTACCTCTTCTCTGGGGTGTCTTTTGCTGTCTGCTCAGAAGGAAGGTTGGGCAATCTACTTCTGTAGTAATACTGTCTCAGAAACCCAAGGAGGGGTCACTATGAGTCGGTTTCGACTCGATGGCAGTGCATTTTTTCTTTTTTTGTATCTACTATTGTCTACCTATAATCCATTTTTGCAGTGGTCAGAGTGATTTGAAAAAATGTCAATCTAATTGTGTCACTCTTTGCTTAAAACCCTTTAGTAGCTTTCCATTGTCCTTATGATAACATCCAAATTCCTTGCCTGACCCCAAGGATCTGTATGATCTGTTCTGTGAATGACTTCATTGATCTCACAGTGCTGGCCTTTGGGAGAGCTCCTAGACCACTGGCTCTTTCTTACCTCAGGGCCTTTGTCTTGTTGGTGTCTGACTCTAAACTCTCATAGGCCCTTCCTGAAGCTCATTTTTTCATTTCCTTTAGGCTCAGCCCAAAAATTACCTCCACAGGAGGCTCTCCTGGCCTCCCCATATAAAGTAGCACCCCTCCCTCTAGCTACTCTCCATCACATCAACTGTTTATTTTCTTTTTAGCATTCACTACAATTTATAATTCTCTTATTTCTTCATCACCAACACAGACTTTACACATAAACCAGTTGCCATCAAGTCAGTGCGGACTCATGCCAATCCCATGTGTGTCAGAGTAGAACTGTGCCCCATAGGGTTTTTAAAGGCTGATTTTTTTTGGGAAGCAAATCACCAACCCTTTTTTCCAAAGTGCCTCTGGTGAACTTGAACTGCCAGCCTTTTGGTTAGCAGCTGCATGTTAACTCTTTGTACCTCATAGGGACTCTACTTTGCACATAACTCATTGCCACTGTCGGATCTGACTCATAATGACCCCTCCTTGGATTTCCAAGGAGGTATTTCTATGGAGGTAGATTGCCCAATTTTCCTTGCGAGGAGTGGCTGGTGGGTTTGAACTGCCAGCCTTCTGGTTAGTGGTCAAAAATTTAGGCACTACGCTACCAGAGCTTCTTCACTTTGCACATAGTAGGTGCTAAATAAATACTTGAATGGGTGATGAATTAACAGCCTCATCAGCTGTGATGTGATGTTCAGGAATATGAACTTTGAAAATAGACACACACTCGTTTTGATCTGTTGGGCGGTGCTAGGACTCCATTGTTCAGGTAAATACAACCATCTGCTTCTCCTAGGCAGGGTTGACCCCTAGCTCTGCCTCTGCAGGTGGTACCCAAGGCTTTCAGAGGCAGAGTTCCCTCTTAAGAAGCCCTCATAGTAGACTAGTAAGCCTAACATTTATTATACACCAATGGGCTCTATGTTAGGTACTTAATGGCTGCTTGTTAATTTGATTCTCATAAATATCCATTCAGACACATAAAGAGAAACGAAAGCTTGGGGAGGCTGAGTCACTTGCCTATGGTTACCTTAATAGTAAGTGAATTCTAACCCACATGGCTAATAAACGTCTAATGCCAAAGTGGCTGTTTAGGTTTATCCACCTCCCTGTGTGAAACTGGTGAGCACATCTCAGTCTCCTGGCATCTGCTCAACATTCAGAGAGCCGATGGAATGGATTTCTGATTCTTGAAGCTGATGGTTAGACCTTGGCCTGTGATGAACTCACCAATGAATGGGCACACATTTTGGAGCTCCAGCCATTCTGCTGCTCAAAAGGGTCATTGTTGTTACTTGCTATCGAGTTGATTCATACTCATGGCAACCCCATGTGTGCCTAGTAGAACTGCTCCATAGTGTTTTCAAGGTTGTGACTTTTCAAAAGCAGATTGTCAGGCCAGTCTTCTGAGGCACCTCTGGATGGGTTCGAACTGCCAACACTATAGCTAGTAGTGGAGCATTTAACCATCCTCCACTACCCACGGACTCCTGGGAAGTAATTCTGCAAAAGGAAAAGGGGAGAGAATCAGACTGGGCAGGGGAGTGTTCAGACTGTGATGCAGATCAAACCAAGTTCTTTTTCCTGCTTTGTACAATGGTACAACTTCATGCATACATGCAGCATGTGTGCATGAGGGGGAGGGTGACTGGGTGCTATTTGTCTATATCTACCCAGAGAAGGCTGAGTCTAGAGCTGAGCTGGGAGGACCTTGCACAGCACCTGGCATTTTCCGAGGGGTTTCCTTAGATTTATTTCCCAACTCCAACTCCAGCCAAAGAGAGGGAGATCTCATGGGAGAGGGTGAAACTTGTTCTTTGGGCCAATGTCCTTAGTCATGGTGTTCATGGCTCTAGATAATTTGTTTGAAAGGTAAACATTATTGAACATGAGGCAGGCACTGTGCAGGAAGGTGAACTTACAGAAATGAATTCAGGAAGGCTGAGCTAGAGGTGAGGGGTAAAGGAGGTGCATTTTAATTGCATTATAAAATGGTAAATACTGCAGTTGACTTTATATAAGGAACTAGGGGAGTACAAAGCAAGGAGCGTGTAAGTGCTTAGTGTGTGCGTTTACCAGTGCCTGTGTATGTGACGGTGTGGTGTGTATTTGTGAATGTGTGTCAGTGTAAGCACATGTGTGTGATGTGTGAACATGTATGTGTGCCCATGAAAATGTATGTGTGTATGTGTGTGAATGTGTGTGCACATGAATGTGAATGTATGTGTGTATGTGAATGTGTGTGCACATGAGTGTGTGTGATGTGTGAGTATATGTGAATGTATGTGTGTGAATGTTATGTGTGTGAGTGTGTGCATGTGTGCAGTGTGAGCAGTGTCAGATTATTCATTAAGTAAAATAAGCATGGGCTTACTTGTGTTTATTTACTAGTCTGTGGTGAATGATTTCACATTTTTTCACCACTTCAAAGATTCTGCTTTGAGGTATGGCTGGCATCTGTCTCTCTCAACCCACAGCATCTTCTTACAGGATCAAAGCCTCTTTTCAAATTTACAATCCCTGGCAGGGATTATCCAATAAGCAAGGTAAGCATAAATTTACTTGTGCTTACTTACTAATCTGTAATGAATCCCCTGGGTGTGAGTGTGTGTGAGTGCATGTCAGTGTGGTATGAGCCTGTATGTGAGTGGGTGTGTCAATGTGTGATATAAGTGAATATATATGTGAATGTACAAGTTTGTGTGTAATGCTGTGAGGCATATGTATATGCAGTTGAATGTATGTCAGTGATATGCTGTGGGACTGGCCTGGGGGGCCTATGCAGCCTTTCATTAGGTGTAAGTGCCCTAGAAGGGATGGTACTTGCCCTCCTGTTACACAGTGCCTAGCTCAGTGTCAGGCACAAAGTAGGTGATCAATAAAGCTTTCCTGAATGGACAGCTGCTGCTTCTTGGCTCTGTTACCATTAGCTGTGGCCTTGGTTTCTTTTCTCAGGAGGATTTATACTCTTGGACAAAGAAAGGGAGCAGTCATTTAGCATTTGACTGCTAATCAGAATGTTAGTGGTTCAAACCCATCAACCACTCTGTGGAAGTAAGATGAGGCATATATTTTTGTAAAGATTTACAGCCTTGGAAATCCAATGGAGGTTACTATGACTCAGAATCAACTCGTAGCAGTGGTTTTAATGAACCTAGAACATGAAAGGATAAATTCTTGAAAGAATTAAGTGCTAATAATGTCCTGCCCCTTTAAATGACCTTAGCTTTAAGTTAAGGAGTTGTAGTTAATTTTCATTTGCTTCTGCAAAATTTTTATATTCCCTAAATTGTCTTCAATGAGAATGCATTATTTCTTGAATCAGAAAACTAGGAGTTATTTAAAAAAAAAAAAAAAAAGGAACTTAGCTTTTCCATACAAATTTGTGCTGTGAATGTAAGAGCTGGTAGGAGTGCTGGCATCCAGACCCTGGGGTTAATTCAGACCCTGCACCTCCGTTTTCCTGCCCCAACCCGCTGTTTCCTGTTCTGGCCCTTGCTTCTGCCATTGTCTTAACCTCCATTATTTGTCTAATTTTCCCTTGATTGACAGTCCATTTTGGAGCCACATTTCCAAGCTGACCTCTGCCTTCTCCAGCAGAGCACAACTCTGGGATTTATCTCTGTGTCTTGTGCTCTGAGCCATACTTAGGAGACCCCATTGGCCCAAACTCACTTTCAGCAATGCATCCTGTGAGCCATGGACTGGCATCCTAACCAACTTTCCAGGCCAGGAAGGATGCTGACATTAAGAATTAAACATGCTTACTGGTCTGATGGGGAGCTCTGGTAGCATAGTGGCTAAGACACTTGACTGCTAACCAGAAGGCTGGTGGTTCAAACCCACCAGTCACTCCTCGGAAGGAAGATGGGGCAATCTACTTCTGTAGCGATACTGCCTCAGAGGGGTCGCTATGAGTTGGGTCCGACTCGATGGCACATAACAACAACTGGTCTGATGAAGATTGGTGGAACCCCCAAGACTGTGGCTCTTAGACTTTCTTCAATCTAGGAAGTGAACTTAACCCCTGACTCAACTGTCAGGCAAACGATAGACCTGTAATGTGAACAGTAATACCAGGAGGGTATGCACTCATTAGAACAATCAAGCATATGAGATCAAAAAGACAGCATTTGCCCAGGAATAGAGCTAGTAAGGCAGGGGGGGGATGGGAAGGAAGGCCAAACGGAACAGTGGGTGCAGGAAGAAAGTGGGAAGAATGCTGTTATATCCAGTGTGGCGATTGTAGTAAATGTCACAAAACAGAAATGTATGGATTGTTGAATGGAAAGCCAGTTTGCTGTGTAAACTTTCACCTAAATCATATTTTAGAGAGAGAGAAAAAAAAATTAAATTTGCTGATGTCTCTTTAAAAATCCAACCCTCCCTTTGGATTCTCCTGTCTGTGACACAGTACCCCCTTCCTCTTCCTGTGGAGCTGGTAGTTATTCATTGCCTATAAATTAAAAGCAATCCCATTTCTTTCTTTCTTTTTAAATTTTTTCAGTGTTTCCTCCCCTTCCTTTCCCTCTCACCCCTGGTAACCAACAAAGAAAGTTTTGTTCCATTTATAAACCTTTTCTTGATTTTTTACAATAATGAAGTAATGCAATATTTGTCCTGTGATTGACTTATTTCACTCAGCATAATGTGCTCCAAGTTCATCCATGTTATGTGGTGTTTGCAGATTCTACATTATTCTTCAGGGTTGCATAGTATTCCATTGTGTGTATGTACCATAGTTTGGTTATCCATTCCTCAGTTGATGGACACCTACGTTGTTTCCATCTTTTTGCTATTGCAAATAGTGCTGTGATGAACATGAGTGTGAATATATCTGTTCTTGTTCTGGTTCTTTAGGACTTCTTTAGAATATATACCTAGTAATGGGATTGCTGGATCAAATGGTATTTCTAATTCCAACTTTTTAAGGAATCACCATACTGTTTTCCACAGTGGTTGTATCATTTTACAGTCTCACCAGCAGCGTATGAGAGTCCCAATCTCTCCACATCCTCACCAGCATTTGTTATTTTCTGTCTTGTTGAACTTGCTATTAGCGCTGGGGCCAGAAGGTATCTCATTGTTGTTTTGATTTACATCTATCTAATGGCTACTGATCATGAACATTTCTTCATGTGTTTGTTGGCTGCCAGAATATCCTCTTTGGTGAAATGTCTATTCATGTCTTCTGCCCATTTTTGAATTGGGTTATCTTTTTGTTGTTGAGATGTTGGAGTTTTCTATAAATTTTAGAGATAAGTCCCTTGTCAGATATGTCATTGCCAAATATTTTTTCCCAATCTTTAGGTTCTCTTTTGACTCTTTTGGAGAAGTTTTTTGAAGCACATAAAAATTTAATTTTTAGGAGGTCTCATTCATCTAGTTTCCTTTCATCATACTTATTCAATTTGTATGCTGAGCAAATAATCTGAGAAGCTGGATTGTATGAAGAAAGTACGTGTCATCAGGATTGGAGGAAGACTCATTAACAACCTGTGATACTCATATGACACAACTTTGCTTGCTGAAATTGAGAATGAGTTGAAGCACTTACTGATGAAGATTAAAGACTATAGTTTGCAGTATGGATTACACCTCAATATAAAGAAAATGAAAATCCTCGCAACTGGTCCAATAAATAGCTTCACAATGGATGGAGAAAAGATTGAAGTTGTCAAGGACTTCATATTACTTGGTTCTACAACCAACACCAATGGAAGCAGCAGTCAAGACATCAGATGATATATTGCATTGGGCAAATCTGCTGCAAAAGGCCTCTTTCAAGTGATAAAGAGCAAAGATGTCTCCTTGAAGACTAAAGTGTGCCTAACCCAAGCCATGGTACTTTCAATCACCTCTTACGTATGTGAAAGCTGGACAATGAATAAGGAACACTGAAGAAGAGTTGATCCTTTTGAGTTGTGGTGTTGGAAAAGAATGCTAAAAGGACTAACAGATCTGTCCTAGAAGAAGTGCAGCCAGAATACTCCTTGGAAGAGAGAATGGCCAGACTTCGTCTCACCTACTTTGGTCATGTTGTCAGAAGGAAACATTCCCTGGAGAAGGATTTCATGCTTGGTAAAGTGGAGGGTCAATGAAGAAGGTGAAGCCCCTCAATGAGATGGATAGACACAGTGGCTGCAACAATGAACTCAGGTATAGCAAGGATCATAAAGCTAGCACATGACTGAGCAGTGTTTTGTTTTGCTGTGCACAGCATCACTATGAGTCAGAGATAATGGCACCTAACAATAACAACATTCATCTAGTTTACCTTCTGCTGTTTATGCACTTTGGGTTATGTTTGATAGCCTATGTATGCCATAAATTAGGGCCACTAAATTTGTGCCTAGTTTTTCCTTGAGAAACTTTATAGTTTTAAGTTTCACATTTAAGTCTTTTGTCCATCTGGAGTTAGTTTTTGTGCATGGTGTGAGGTACAGATCTTGTTTCATTTTTCTGCAAATGGACATCCAATTTTGCCAACATCATTTGTTAAAGAGACCATCTCTTTCCCATTTAATGGATTTCAGCCCTTTGTCTAAAATCAGCTGACCATAGGTCGATGAATCTCTTTCTGGGTTCTCAATTCTGTTCCACTGGTGTATGTGTCTTTTGTTGTACCAATACGATGCTGTTTTGACCACTGTGGCTGCATAGTAGGTTTTGAGATCCAGGAGTGTGAGACCTCCTACTTTGTTCTTCTTCTTCAATAGTGCTTTGGTTCTCCGAGGTCTCTTTCTTTTCCATACAAATTTAGTGATTGTGTTTTTCTATATCTTTAAAGAATGTTGATAGGATCTGAATTGGGATTGCATTGAATATATAGATTCCTTTGGATAATACTGACATTTTCACAATGTTCGATCTTCCTATCCACGAGCATGGTATGTTCTTCCATCTATGTAGATCTCTTATGGTTTCTTGAAGTAGTGTTTTGTAGTTTTCTTTGTACAGGTCTTTTGTGTCACTAGTGAGATTTATTCACAAGTATTTTATTTTTTCAGTAGTTATTGGAAATGGTATTGATTTCCTTATTTCCTTTTCAGCAATGAGTTTGCTGGTGTAGAGGAATCCAATTGATTTTTGTATGTTGATCTTGTATCCCACCACTATGCTAAATCTCTAAATTAGTTCTCGTAGTTTTTTTGCTGAATCTCTTGGGTTTTCTATGTATAAAATCATATCGTCAGCAAATAGAGATAGTTTGACTTCTTCCTTACCAATCTGGATGCCTTTGATTTCCCTTTATTGTCTTACTGCCCTGGCTAGGACTTCTGGTACAATGTTGAATAGAAGTGGTGATAGAGGGCGTCCTTGTCTGGTTCCTCTTCATAAGGGGAATGGTTTCAGTCTTTCTCCATTGAGAATAATGTTAGGTTTTAGTTTTGCATATATGCCCTTTATTATGTTGAGGAATGTTTCTTCTATTCCTATTTTGCTGAGAGTTTTTTCTTTTTTTGTTGTAAGGAATGGGTGTTGGATTTTATCAAATGCCTTTTCTGCAGCAGACAATCCCATTTCTTGAAGACTCCTGGCAGCACAGGGGCTGGATAGAAGAGTTTCTTAGAATGTCTATCCCAGTCTGTTAGTCATACAGAAAATAACCAAGGTACCTCCATTTCTTAGCTATGGATTTCCAAGATCCGGTTCTTTCTAGATAGATTTCTGTATTTTAAATCCTTTAATAACAGTAATGGTTCCCTGTCCAATTTAAACCCAAAGGACTACTGTAGAAGGCACAATTTCAAGTCAAAAATTGCAGACAGCTGTCAGTCAAGGCCACCGGGTTGTGGGGCAGTGTAAGCATCTCCTTTGATCTGGGGTGAGATTGGAGTTGGAGTTGGATTTGGAGTTGGACTTAATGTTAGGGCTGAGGGCAGTATAGGATTTACTGGAGTTGAAATCAGTGTTCCAGTTATTTTATTTAGTGTTAGTGTTAGGTTACATAAAGCCTGGGTTTGGATTTAGATTATTCAGATTCTAATTTGGTTTGGTCTTTTGTCTCTAGTTTCTGAAAATGGCCCCTGGAATTTTGAGCAATCAAGGTACATTTGTTTTTCTAAGGCAACCAGATAACACTTAAACATGTGTAAAAGAGTTGGAAGACCCCAACTCATCACCTTGACAACAGGCCTAAAGAAGGGAGGGGAACATGATGAAGTCTTGGAACACTCCTCCCCTCTTCCCCACTGAGGCTTGATGTTTACTAGCAGGGTGAAAGATGTATCTTTCTGGGTTGACCCTAAGGTGTCTGACCTCACCTCCTGTGGTCAGAGGGGAAAAATTTACACTGTACTCTATGCAGCCTGTCAGGTAAGCTTTGGGGTATAAAAATGGCCAAGGAAGAGATTTCTACTGTCCCTCAGCTATGGTTCTACTAGGAGGAAGCATGGATAGTAGAAGTTTTCAGCCCACCTAACTAAGCCTACTTGGCCTAGAGGGATTGGGAAAAAGTAGGTCCCCTCTGAGTCCCTCATCTATGGAACAAAGTGAGGTATGTTCTAATCTCCATTCTGACAGTCTTTTTGAGTCATGGGGTGATGGACTGAAAAATGGATCCACAGTCGTTCTGCTGTGCTGTCTGCTTCTTGTAAGTAATGTAAGATACTTTTCATGTGCTAATGCTCTGGGAGCATCTTGTGTGTTCAGGCTCTGATCCAAAGGACTTGATATTCATGAAAGAAACCACTATTAGTGATTAGTCTCTTTTTTCTAATGGCCTCCTAGCTATCTAGGAACCACAGATAACCAGTGAGTACATCACAGTGGTGTTAGCAAAGAGGGTAAGTGAGGGCTAGGTAGGGTTTGGGTTTAGGTTGTATTGGGGTTTGATGCAAGGTTAGGGCTAGTGTGTGGTTGCTGTTGATGTTACCGTCAGGTTCTCGGCCAAACTCCTGGAAGCTTACTAGTGGGGGAACTGCCATCTGAGAGTTGTGCTATACCTGAACATTCATTCTCATTGAGACTAAAGTCCTTTTTGCAGTACAGTTTTGGGCTAAGTGAGATAAGGGCATACTGTTTTCCCTCTGGAAGTGTTTAGGGTTGAGGTGCCACACACTAACTCTGTGTCAGCACCCTGGGAAACCTGGCAAAACTCAGCCTGAGTGTTTATCTCTTTTGGCTCCAGTGGAGGCAAAGGATTGAGTGAAGGCAGGAGTGGGCTGACATGTTTGCCTGTTCCCTTCCTGCACTACCAGGCAGATGGGACAAGGCTGTGGAATTCAGTCTAAGGACCTAAGGCACAAAGTGGGCTTGCTGGGGCCTGGGAGTATCTCTGGCCAGAAACAAATCCACCTGCCCTGATACCTGGTGTCCAGCTGACCAGTTTTCTCCCATTTGGAGAAATGCTTGGGAATAGCAATAAACTCTGATTATACTGCCTTGCCCCAATAGGGAAACAAGCCAGCAGCATTTCATGACCTTCCTAGGCAATTGCTGTAAAAGGGCACCATAAAGACCCAGTAAAGAACCCATATGCATGCCCATTAGTGGATGAATGGATAAACAAACTATGGGTCATACACACAATGGAATATTATAGAATGTTAAAGAACAATGATGAATCTGCAAAACATCTCATAACATGGATGAACCTAGAGAACATTATGCTGAATAAAATTAGTTGATCACAAAAGGACAAATATTCTGAGACCACTTTTTTAAAAAGTCAAGAAAAGGTTTTCACACAAAAAGAAATATTCTTTGTTGGTTATCAAGGGTGGGAGGAGAAGGGTGGGTAAACCACTAACTAGAGGGTAGATACACATTAACTTGGGTGAAGGGGAAGACATTAAAAAAAAAAAAAAAAAGGAACCCATATGCCCCAAGCCAGTTGCCCAGCCATCTGCAAACATAGTTCAAGGTTAAGTTCCTCCAGTGACTTTCCCACACATTCAGGCCCTTTCCACATTTCCCAAGGAGCATTTGAGAATTTCCAAATCAGAGGGGATTCCTTTTGATTTGAGTGTTTTACCTAGGATTTGCCTGGCCCTTTTCAGGAATAATACAATTACATACCAAGAGCTCATAAACTACATCCTGTTCCCATAGCTGAGCTCTGGGCATCTCTTGATACCTTCTGACAGAGAAAAGTATTTTTGGTAACAGCTAACAATGATTGTCTGGAGATGGTGCAAATGGTTAACATGTTCAGGTGCTAATTGAAAGATGGGAAAGTCAAGTCCACCCAGATAAATCCACCTAGTCATGCCTTGAAAGATAACCTTAGCAATCTAATTCCAAAGAATCAAACATTGAAAATGCCTTAGAGCATGGTTCTACTCTGATACCATAAGGTCGTCATGAGTCGGAGTTGACTCGATGGCAATTTTTTAAGTTGTTGTTTACTTGCTGTATACACATACACACACATATCACATTTGCCAGTTCAGCATTTTCAGGTGTACAATTTAATATCAGTTACATTCATCATGTTGTGCAACTATCATCCAGCAGCAACTGACTTTTAAAAATGATGGTCTACATGCAAAGAGACTATAGAGTCTCCATGAACGGGAATCGACTCTATGGCAGTGGGTTTACATGTAAATAGAAGGTGGCAGTGAAAAATCAAAGAAGGAGCAAACCTTGAACTGAGAGTCAGAAGACCTGGGTGCTAGTCATGATTCTTCTACCACTTTGCTGTGTGACCTTAGCCTGTTCTATTCCTTCTCTGTCCTCAGTTTATTACCTGTGAGAGAAGGGATTAGAAGTGTGTAAGGATTAAGAAAAATTCCTTTTTATTCTTTTTTTTTTTTTTTTTGCAAAGAAAATATTTCACAAGTTGTTTTTGACCTTTCTTTACAGATCATAAACTTCTGTTGGAATCTGTTGCTACTGGGAATGTCGCTCAGGAAATTCATATATACGTGTATGCGTGCACACACACACACTCTCTCTCTTACTCAAAATCTATTCCAGAGTCTTGCCTGGAATTGATAGCCTACCTCTTGCATTTAGAAAAAATCCTAATGATGTCTACTCAACAATAGGACTTTAGCACCTGTCCCAACCAACCTCCATGGTGCACGGAATTTATTGACCTATTTCATCCACAAGTTCTCCTAGGCCCCTGGGATATAAAACGAGCCAAGAGACTGCAACTTGTTTAGAGCAGCCTCATACTCACAAAACCTATTCACATATTTTCAGCTTCTAAACTGACTTACAAATATTTGTTCTTTGTGATTTGAAAATCTTGCCTAGAATATAAAAACAAAATTGGATTTGACATACTTACTTTCCTACCATGGCCGCTGACATCAGTCTTCTGCCCCAAGTATATCCCAAAGACTGGATCTGTACCTTCCTTCTTCTTCTTCTAAATACAATTGAAGGAACCCTTTGTTAGGCTTTTTTTTTTTTTTTTTTCCTCCCCCCTTCTACCCTCTTTTGTCTCAAACCTTTTCGGAAACTTTTCTTCTAGAAACTATTCGTATTTGTCAATGTTGCTTTTCTTCCAGAAACTGAGTCCACTGGAAAGCATAATTGTTAGCCCTGTGTTTTTTTGATCTCAGAGGAAGATGTAGTCTTTCTTGCTGTAGGCTGACCCAGGGATGATTCCTTGAACCAAAAAAGCTTAAGCTCAGAGTCCCTCATTTGAATGGCTCTTTCTAAGTTCCTGGAATAGGGACTCTAGTATTGTGCTCACAGGGTCATATGTTTTGGTAAGATTAAAAAAGTCAGATATTTTAACTATGGTGTCTATCTGTCTCTTTTCACCCTGATGTCCTTGCCTTCATATTTCTGCTTGCTGAGTGGTCTTAGAAGGGCTGAGGGGATTTTTTTTTTTTTTTTAATTTGCCTGAGTGGAAGCTGAATGATACAAATGGTTAAGTCCTCAACTACTAGCTGAAAGGCTGGTGGTTCAAATTCACCCACAGCTACCTCAGAAGACAGGCCTGGTGATCTGCTTCTGAAAAGTCAAACCTTCAATAGCCTATGGAGCAGTTCTATGTTGTGGAAATGGGGTTGCCATGAATTGGAATCAAATAAACAGCAACTAACAACAACAACTACAAGGGAAGTTGAGTTTAGGATAGGTTTGTTGCTGTTGTTAGGTGCTGTTGAGTTGATTCTGACTCATAGTGACCTATGGTACAACAGAATGAAACACTCTCTGGTCTTGTACCATCCTCGCAATCATTTCTATGTTGGAACTCATTGTTGCAGACACTGTATATCAATCCATCTCATTGAGGTCTTCCTCTTTTGCACTGACCCTCTACTTTACCACGTATGATGTGTTTTTCCAGGGATTGTTGTTGTTGTTATGTGCCGTCAGGTTGGACCCGACTCATAGCAACCCCTCCTTGGGTTTCCGAGGCAGTACCACTACGGAAGTAGATTGCCCCATCTTCCTTCGGATGAGTGGCTGGTGGGTTTGAACTGCCAGCCTTCTGGTTAGCAGTCAAGTGGCTTAGGCACTATGCTACCAGAGCTCCTTTTCCAGGGATTGGTCTCTCCTGATTACATGTGCAAAGTAAGTGAGACAAAAATCTCGTCATCCTCACTTCTAAGGAACATTCTGGCTGTACTTCTTCTGAGACAGATTTATTCATTCTTCTGACAGTCCATGGTATATTCAATATTCTTTGCTAACACTATAAGTCAAAGGCATCAATTCTTCTCTGATCTCCTTATTCATTGTCCAGCTTTCACCTGCATATGAGACAACTGAAAATACCATGGCTTGGGTCAGGCATACCTTTGTCCTCAAGGTGACATAGTTGCTCTTTAACACTTCAAAGAGGTCTTTTGCAGCAGATTTACCTAACATAATTGATTTCTTGACTGCTGCTTCCATGGATGTTGATTGTGGATCCAAGTAAAAAGAAATCCTTGACAACATCAATATTTTCTCCATTTATCATGATGTTGCTTATTGGTCCAGTTGTGAAGATTTTTTTTTTCTTTATGTTAAAATGTAATTGATACTAAGGTCAGTGGTCTTTGACTTTCATCAGTAAGTGCTTCAAGTCTACTTTGCTTTCAGCAAGGAAGATTGTGTCATCTGCATATCACAGGTTGTTAATGAGTCTTCCTCCAATCCTGATGCCACATTTTTCTTCATATAATCCAGCTTCTCAGATTATTTGCTCGGCATACAGATTGAATAAGTAGGTGAAAAGTATTCAGCCCTCATGCACAACTTTCCTGATTTTAAACCATGAAATATCCCCTTGTTCTGTTCAAATGACTACCTTTTGGTCTATGAACAGGTTCTATGTGAGCAAAGTTAAGTGTTCTGGAATTACCAAAATGTCATCCATAATTTATTCTGATCCACACAGTTGAATGCCCTTGCATAGTTAATAAAATACAGATAAACATCTCTCTGGTATTCTCTGCTTTCAGTCAAGATGCATCTGACATCAGTGATAATATGCCTCATTCCACGTGCTCTTCTGAATCTGGCTTGAATTTCTGAAAGTTCCCTATCAATATACTACTGCAACCATTTTGAATTATCTTCAGCAATATTTTACTTGCCTGTGATAATAAAGATATTACTTGATAATTTCTGTATGCCATTGGATCATTATTTTTGGATTAGGCATGTATATGGATCTCTTCTTGTCAAGGGGTCAAATATCTGTCTTCCAAATTTCTTAGTATAGGTGAGTGAGTGCTTTCAGTGTTACATCCATTGAAACATCACAATTAATATTCGATAAATCCCTGGAAACTTGTTTTTTGCCAATGTCTTCAGTGTAACTTGGATTTCTTCCTTCAATACCTTAAGTTCTTGATCATATGTTACCACTTGAGCATCGACCAATTCTTTGTGGTACAGTGACTCTGTGTATTCCTTCCATCTTCTTTTGATGCTTCCTGCAGTGTGCAATTTTTTTGCCCAAAGTATCTTTCAATATTGCAACTTGAAGCTTGTATTTTTTTCTTCAGTTTTTGCAGCTTGAGAAATCCTGAGTGTGTTCTTCCCTTTTGGTTTTCTCACTCCAGCTCTTTGCACATTTCATTATAATACTTTACTTTATCCTCTCGTACCTCCCTTCGAAATCTTCTGTTCAGCTCTTTTATTTCATCATTTATTCCATTTGCTTTAACTACTCTTGATTCAAGAGCAAGTTTCAGTGTATCTTCTGACATCCATTTTGGTCTTTTCATTCTTTCTTGTCATTTTAACAACCTTTTGCTTTCTTTATGTATGATATCTGTTCTGGTTACGTAGTGCCACTCTGACAAAAATATACCACAAATGAATGGGATGGTCTTAACAAACAAGAGTTTATTCTCACAGTTTGGAAGCTTTAAGTCTAAGTTCAAAGTGCCACTTTAGGGGCTGCATGAAAGCCCCTCAACCTTGGGTTACAGCTCTTCCTCCTGCTTCCAGACCACTGAAGCTGGAGACTTTTCTTCACTCAGCTGCTGGCTGCTGAGGCTGACAAACCCAAGGTCAACAAGTAAAAAGGCACAGTCCCAATGTTACCAAACCACACAGCAGGCCATTAATTCAAGTCCATTGTAAGTCCCAAGGTTAGCAGAGCATGGCAGGCTGCTGAACAACGACAGGGCTACATGCAGGGTCCAAGCATGCCATGAGGTAGAGACTATCCCCAAGGCTCATCCTTATATACAGGAAGCAAACCACATCCCTAGGGCAGTTACTCAGCTGCTTGTGGTAGATCCCACCATGGACTTGATTGCCAGTCTCATCATGGGGAATAACT
>NW_006921931.1:1737818-1740671 GCF_000298275.1 Orycteropus afer afer
TTGAACCGTCAGCCTTCTGGTTAGCAGTCAAGTGCCTTAGGCACTATGTGTACATGTATAATCACTGTTAATGTTGTTAAAAAAAAAAGGTATTTGCAATGAGTAGGTCTTTGGTCTTGCAATATTCTATTAGGTCATCTCTGGTGTCACTTCTATCACCTAAGTGGTATTTTCTAACTCTCTTCTTCTTTTCCAACTTTTGCATTCCAGTCACCACTAATTATCAATACATCTTGATTGCATGTTTGACCAATTTCAGACTGTAGAAGTTGGTAAAAATCTTTAAATTTTTGATCTTTGTCATTAGTGGTGGGTGTCTAAATTTGAATAATCATAGTATAAACTTGTCTTCCTTGTAGGCATATGGATATTACCCTGTCACTGACAGCATTGTACTTCAGGATAAATCTTGAAATGTTCTTTTTGACAATGAATGCAATGTCATCCTCTTTAATTTTTCATTACTGGCATAGTAGACCATGATTGTTTCAAAATGGCCAATGTCAGTACATTTTAGTTCACTAATGCCTAGGATATTTATCTTCAAGTGCTCCATTTCATTTTTAGCAACTTCCAGTTTTCCTTGGTTCATACTTCATACATTCCACATTCCTATTACTAATGACCCATTGCCACTGAATTGATTCTGACTCACATCAAACATATAGGACAAAGTAGAACTGCCCCATAGGGTTTCCAAGGCTGTAAATCTTTATGGAAATAGACTCCCTCATCTTTCTTCTGTGGAGTGGCTGGTGGGTTCAAACTGCCAAACTTCTGGTTACCAGCAAAATGCTTTAACCACTGTACCACCAAAGCTCCTCCAATTATTAATAGATGTTTGCAACTGTTTCTTCATATTTTGAGTTGTGCCATGTCAGCAAAGGAAAGTTCTGAAAGCTTTACTCCATCCATGTCATTAAGGTTGACTCTACTTTGAGGAGGCAGCTCTTCTCCAGCTATATTTTGAGTACTTTCCAGCCTGAGGGACTCATCTTCTGGCTCTATATCAGATTGTATTCCACTCCTATCTGTAAGGTTTTCACTGCCCAATACTTTTAGAAATAGATTGCTAGGTCTTTCTTCCCAGTCTGAAATCACCTCTGATTTAGTCTAGAATCACCTCTGAAACCTATTCACCATGAGTGTTCCTGATAGAATTTGAAACATGAATAGCATAGCTTCTAGCATCAGAGCAATATGCAAGCCAACATTGTATGACAAAGTGACAGACTAGTTGTGACAGGATAGGAGCTCTGGTAGCATAGTGCCTAAGGCACTTGACTGCTAACCAGGAGGCTGGTGGTTCAAACCCACCAGCCACTCCTCGGAAGGAAGGTTGGGCAATCCTACTTCCGTAGTGATAACTGCCTCGGAAACCCAAGGAGGGGTCGCTATGAGTCGGGGCCGACTCGACGGCAAATAACAACAACAACAGTTGTGACAGGATAGGTTTGGTGAGATGTATTTATGCATCTTACAGTTATTTTTGTGTGTAGTTATGTTGTTGATAGCCATCTGCCGTGGAAATGACTTCCAGGGGTTTCCTTACAGCTCATTGTGTCAATCTACCCAGAACCCTGAGGTGCAAGGGTGGTGAACTGCTCAAATTGTGAAATGTGTTTTATT
Organism: Orycteropus afer afer; assembly: GCF_000298275.1. NCBI lineage: Eukaryota > Metazoa > Chordata > Mammalia > Tubulidentata > Orycteropodidae > Orycteropus > Orycteropus afer. The sequence continues at coordinate 1,739,448 of NW_006921931.1, forward strand.
GCAACCACATAAGAAATATTTGGCTAATGGGAGAGAAACAAAGTTTTAAACGTGTGGGGCCATAAACTAGCCTACAAACATTTCTTTCAATCATCTGAAGTGTAAAACTGAGAATTTGTTTCTCATCAACACCAAGTCAAAATAGAAATTTTCTTCTGCCAGGAATATACTCAATCATAAGTGAAGCACACATTTTTGTTTTTTAAGTGAAATATGATTTATCAGAATTCCTGTGTTTGTAGGGCAGTACTACAAGTAGCTAGAATTTGTGTCTGTAAAGTTACATGTTTATGATTCTCAACTTATCACTGAACCATGTGAACATATTGGGAAAATATTGAATATTTTTTGCCAATTTGGCACGGAATATTGTGATTAGTGAAATAATATGAACCTCATAATAAACTGCTTCAATGAGAACATCAATAATAAACTGGTTAATGGATATTATCAATCCAAATTTCTTGCAGATGAGTCATTCTGCAAGAAAACTTGACATGCTCTGAAATTCTACAGCTCACATGTGAAAGGACCTGATCAGTTTTCCCAACTATGACAACAATCCTAAAAATTTATATGACATTTTCAGTATTAAGGGAGTTCTGGTGGCATAGTACCTGAGGCATATGATAGTTAACCAGAAGCAGTGAGTGAGTGAGTGATCAGTATTAAACTGTGAGGCTGAAAGACATTTTTCTGAACTGCCACTCCTTGGAAGGAAGATGGGGCAATCTACTTCCGTAGTGATACTGCCTCGGAAACCCAAGGAGGGGTCACTATGAGTCAGGTCTGACTTGACGGCATATAACAACAACAACAACATCAATAATGAAAAATAAATTTTGATCAACCATGCTAGAGAAAGGAGACTCAGTGGCGCAGTGGTTAAAGCACTCAACCACCAACTGAAATGTTGGTGGTTTGAACCAAGGGAGAAAGATGTAGCAGTTTGCTTCCATAAAGATTTACAGCCTTGGAAACTGTATCAGAAAGTTGTACTCTGTTGTATAGGGTCACAATGAGTGGGAATCGACTCTTCAGCAGTGGATTTATGCGAGAGAAATGGCTGAATTGTTTTTTATACTCTCTACAGAAGATAGCACTGCACTGAACACTTTCCCTTGTTACCCTCCCGAGGGGGACTGGGTCTCTGGGAGCAAGGTAAGCACGGGCGTGCTGGTGCTTACTCACTGATCTGCACTGAACACTTTCCCTTGTTACCCT
>NW_006921931.1:1764089-1765200 GCF_000298275.1 Orycteropus afer afer
GAGGGACTCTACTTTTAGGTTTCACATTTAAGTCTTTGATCCATCTGGAGTTCATTTTTGTGTATGGTGTGAGGTACAGATCTTGTTTCATTTTTCTGTAAATGGATATCCAGTTTTGCCAGCACCATTTATTAAACAAATATTCTCTTCCCCATTTAATAGATTTTGGCCGTTTGTCAAAGATCAGGTGACCATAAGTTGATGGATCTATTTCTGGGTTCTCAATTCTATTCCATTGGTCTACATGTCTGTCATTATATCAATACCAGACAGTTTTGACTACCATGGCTATATAGTAGGTTTTGAGATCTGGCAGTGTGAGACCTCGTACTTTGTTCTTCTTCTTCAATAGTGCTTTGCTTATCTGAGGTCTCTTTCCTTTCCATATAAAGTTAGTGATTAGTTTTTCCATATCCTTAAACAATGTTGATGGAATCTGGATTGGGATTACATAGAATGTGTAGATTGCTTTGGGTAGAATTGACATTTTCACAGTGTTCAATCTTCCTATCCACGAGCATGGGATGTTCTTCCATTTATGTAGATCTCTTATGATTTTTTGAAGTAGTTTTTTGTAGTTTTCTTTGTACAGGTCTTTTATGTCCCTGTTGAGATTTATTCCCAAGTATTTTATTTTTTTGGTAGCTATGGTAATTGCTATTGATTTCCTTATTTCTTTTTCATCAATCTCTTTGCTGGTGTAGAGGAATCCAACTGATTTTTGGACGTTGATCTTGTATCCTGCCATGATGCTAAATCCCTCAATTAGTTCTAGTAGATTTTTGACGGAGTCTCTTTGGTTTTCTAGGTATAGGATCATATCATCAGCAAATAGGGATAGTTTGACTTCTTCCTTACCAATCTGGATGCCTTTGATTTCTCCCTTTCTTGCCTTATGGCCCTGGCAAGGACTTCTAGTACAATGTTGAATAGAAGTGGTGATAGAGAGCATCCTTTTCTGGTTCCTGTTCTCAAGAGGAATGGTTTCAGTCTCTGTCCATTGAGTATAATGTTGGCTGTTGGTTTTGCATAGATACACTTTTTTTATGTTGAGGAATGTCCCTTCTATTCCTATTTTGCTGAGAGTTTTGATCAGGAATGGATGTTGGAT
>NW_006921931.1:1766490-1767432 GCF_000298275.1 Orycteropus afer afer
TTTTGGTATGTTGTGTTTTCATTCTCGTTTGATTCAAGGAATTTTTGAATTTCAATTTTGATTTCATCTCTTACCCAGTCTTTCTCAAGGAGGGTGTTGTTCAGTTTTCATGTGTTTACCTTTTCCATTGATCTTCATATTATTGATTTCTAATTTGATAGCATTGTGATCTGAGAAGATGCTTTGTAGTACTTCAATGTTTTTAAATTTATTAAGGCTTGCTTTATGGCCTAACATATAGTTTATTATGGAAAATGATCCATGTGCACTGGAAAAGAATTGTGCTTGGGTGAAATGCTCTATAGAAGTCTATAAGGTCAAGTTGGTGGCTTGTATTGTTTAGCTCTTGTGCATCTTTGTCGAGTTTCTTTCCAGTCATTCTATCTTTCATTGAAAGTGGTGTATTAAAGTCTCCCACTCTGACTGTGGAGTCATCTATTTGACTTTTAAAGTCTGATTTATGTATTTTGTGGCTCTCTTATTGGGTCCATAGATATTTATTATGGTTATATCTTCATGTTCAATTGATCCTTTCATCATTATATAATGTCCTTCCTTCTGTCATATGGTGGTTTTTGTCTTAAAGTCAATTTGATCAGAAATTCATATTGCCACTCTAGCTCTCTTACAGTTGCCATTTGCTTGATATATCTTTTTCCAACCTTTGATTTTTAGTCTATTTTTGTCTTTGCCTCTAAGATGTGTCCTCTTGTGGACAGCATATTTATGGGTTTTGTTTTCTTATCCAATCTGCTACTCTCCATCTCTTGATTGGTGCATTTAATCCATTAACATTCAGTGTAATTATTGACAAGTATGAATTGGGTACTGTCATTTTGTTATATGCTTTTCATGGTGTCACTGGTTTCTTTGTTCCATATTATTTTCTGTGCTGAGCTCATTATGTTTATGAATCGTGTTATCATTTCCTTTGTTGCTGTT
>NW_006921931.1:1768037-1818701 GCF_000298275.1 Orycteropus afer afer
CTGGAATTCCAATGAATTCCTTTTGATGGTATCCCACATGAACCTTAGGCTTTCTTCATTTTGTTTTGATCTTTTTTTCTGATTGATCCCTTACCAAGAAGTATTCAGGTATTTGTCTTCAATCTCATTAATCCTGTCTTCCATTGCATCAGTTCTACTCCTTTGTCCTTCCAATGTGTTATCTAATTCTGATAATTTAGTATTAATCTTCTGTATTTCTATCTGTAGATTTAGAATCATTTCTGGTTTTTCATTTATTTTGTAATTTTGTTCTTATATTTTCTTTGTGTTTTCCTTTTTCTATCTCTCAATCCTTTGAAGATATCTAAATATAATTCTTTTGAATTCTTTATCAGAGTGTTTCAATGCTGCTTCTTCCTCAGAGATGTGTTCTTGGTCTCTATCCTGCTCCCTTATTTCTACCACTTTATCTTGCTTCTTTGTGTGGACTGTGATGGTCTGTTTTCTCTGAGACATCGTGGTGTTGTTGTATTTAGATCTCTGTTAACTGTTTGTGAAGAGTAGCCAAGGGTGAGTCAGGCTTTTCTTGGTGGTTGTTTATTGTTGGCCCGTTGTTAGAGAAGAAAGTGGTGGCTCTCACTCAGTAAGTGAAGCTGCAAGAGGTGTGGGTGTAGTTGTGTCATATGGGGACTGTTGCTATCTTGCACTCAGTTAGACAAAAATAACAATTGAATAACTATCAAAAAAGTAAAAGCAAATGGACAAAAAAATACACCATGTAATCACACAGGAACAGTAACCAAATAAAAGAAAAAAGGGAAAAAGAAGGAAAGAAAATAAAAAACCCTGCAGTATCTGAGGAGAGGGCAATAAGAGAAAAAAGGTAGAGAAGGAGAATAATGAAGAAAAAAATGGGAAAAACACAAAAAGATAAACAAGGAACGGGTTAACTGTGAGAAAGAAAAAAAAAAAAAATTGCAACCAGGAACAGGGAAAAGAAGAAAAGCTGAAAACTAGAATCTGGGAGGGGAAGAATAAAGAATAGTAGTAAAAAGAACAAAAGTAATAATAGTAGTAGTAGTTTTAAAACAGACACAAACAAACAAACTGAAAAACAGAAAAAAGAAAAATAAAATCAGGGCAGAGCGGGGCAGGGCACCCAGGCTCCATCTGAGCACACAGACTGGGATCGAATTTCTGTTGCCCCAGAAAGTGGGTGGGAGTGAGGAATGGCCACACATCTGTTCACCAAGAGGGTGTGGGTTATAAGAGTAACAAGGGGAATGTCATACCTTTCTAATCGTCTGGGTCCAGAATGTGCTTGGGGTTCCCAGCAAGTGAAGCCTGTTCTTAAGTCCCTGGAATCTGGGACAATGATGTTTCTTTAAATGTCCAAAATCGTCAAGCTGCTTGTAAACGTTCAAAATGGCTGTGTCCTCCAGACAGACAGAAGCCCACAGCTCAGCCTGCCTTCCTCTTCGCTGCTTTCCCTTTTATTCCCCAGCTGCCCTGGCTAGCAAGGCTGATTTTTAGGTTAATTCTTAGGTCCTACCACCACTCGGCAATATCCAAGCTGTCTGTGCTGTCAGGATTGCTGCCAGACCACAGCTCCGTATGTCTCCTTTTTTGGTGTTTTCATGCGAATTCTTCTGCTAGTTGGAGTTTAGTCCACTTCTATATCCTTCCCTTCAAGGCTCGGGGGTCCAGGATTTTCTTCTGTGTCTGTGTTAATTGGTTCCCTTTTTCTTTGATGAAGTGGATCTGCGCAGTCTTTCTGCCTATTCCACCATCTTCTTGTTGGACTTCTTGAATGGATATATTCTCATCTTTCATCATACCAGGTAAATTGTCTTCCAACAAATCTTTGACAGTTTTTTCTGTGGTTTTATTTGTCTCTTCCTGTTCTGGAATTCTGATGACATGTAGGTTATTCCTTTTGATGGTATCCCACATGAACCCTAGGCTTTCTTCATTTTGTTTCAATCTTTATTTTGATTGGTCCCTTTCCAAAGAAGCATTCTGGTATTTGCTTTCAATCTCACTAATTCTATCTTCCATTGATTCAATTCTACTCTTTTGCCTATTCAATGCATTATCAATTTCTGAAAATTTAGTATTAATCTCCTGGATTTCTGTCTGTAGATTTTGTATCATTTCTAATTTTTAATTTATTTTTTCATTTTGTTCTTGTATTGTCTTTTGAAATTAGTCTAGGGTTTTCTCTGTGTTTTCCTCAATTTTGTCAGTGTTTTCCTTGGGTGTTGAAGGTATCTAAATATAATTCTTTTGAATTCCTTATCAGGGAGTTCCAGTGCTGCATCTTCCTCAGGGATGTGTTTTGGGTCTGTATCATGGTCCCTTATTTCTCCTGCTTTATCTTGCTTCTTTGAGTGTACTGTGACAAGTGTACTTGCTTCTTTGAGTGCTCTGTTGTCTCTGAGGCATTGTGACATTTTTGTGTTTATATTTAATTGGTGATTGTATGTTGGAGTAACTTGCCCATGATTTTTTTTTCTTTGTATATTATCTATGTAAGCAGGGTACTGTGCTATGCTCCCCTGTTTGCTGTAGGCAACACTTATACACTCATCACTGTCTCCTTTCCCGTTGTCAGCCTTCTGTATGTCCCTGCCATCCTTGGCAAACAGAGTCTATTCGTAGGTCCTGTTTTCATTCAAGTTTTTCCACTAGTTTGTGCCTAATCTACTTCTGTATACTACCTTTCAAAGCTCAGGGCTCCAGGATTATCTTCTGTCAGGTGGTTTCTCTTTTCTTTGTTGAAGATGGTCTGTGTAGTTTGTCTGCCTATTCCTCCATCTTCTACTAACTACTTCTTGAGTGGATCATTTCTTCATCCATTTTATGTTGAGTTTGGAGAGCTTTAATTCTAAAGGGTTGAATTGGTGCTTTGGATTGATTAATTTAAATTGGTAGTTGGGGTAAATGTGTTTTCTGTAAGTCTCTCTTTCTATTTTCCAGTCCTTGCCCCTTCACTCTGCACCTTTGCCTTGGTGCCATTCTATTTGCTTCTTCTTGCATTCATAGAATGTTAGCTCCAGGAGAACCTTCATATCACCAAACCCAGTGTCTCTATACTAGACTGACCATCAGAAATACCCAGTAGTTTTAAAGGTATTGTTATTAAATTTATTTTAATTAGGGTATATAATACTGGCAGTAAAGTGTACAAAGTATACAGCTGGGTGGATTTTTACATGTGTTTATCCTCTTGTAACTGCTACCCATATAAAAATATACCAAAATAAAAAACCCATTGTCATTGAGTTAGTTGATTCCAAATCTTAGTGACTATAGGACAGAGTAGAACTGCCCCCATAAAATTTTCAAAGCTGTAATCTTTCCAGAAGCACATTGACACATCTTTCTTCCATGGTGGCTGATGGGTTTGAACCACCAACATTTTGGTTTGCAGCTGAGCGCTTAACCACTGCACCACCAGAGCTCCTTATCAAAATATAGACCATTTATATGCAGAAAGTTCACTCATGCTCACTTCTAGTCAATATCAATTCTCCAAAGGTAATTACTATTCTAATTTTACCATAGGGTAGTTTTCCTGTTAAAAATATTTTTTGTGCCTGACTTTTTTCTTTCAACATTATATCTATGAGATTCATCTAGGTTGTCTTCTGTAGCTATATTTCATTCTTTTTCATTGCTGAATAGTATTCCATGACCCAAATCTAGCACTGCGTATCTATCCATGATCTGGTGATACAGTAATTAAAGCATTTGGCTGCTAACCAAAATGTCAGTGGTTTGAACCCACCAGCAACTCTGTGGGAAGAAGATTTATAGCTTTGGATGCCCTATGGGGAAGTTCTACTCTTTCCTGCAGGGTTGCTGTGAGTTGATATTGACTCCATGGGACTGGGTTTGGTTTGGTTTACTAAAGATGGGCATTTGGATTGTTTCTAGTTTTTTACTATTATAAGTAAAACTGCTATGAACCTTCACGTACATGTTTTTTAGTGGACGTTTGCACTCATTTCTGTGGGATATACATCTAAGAGTAGAATTACAGGGTCAGAGGATCAGTATAAGGAGCCCTGGTGTTTAAAGCACTTGGCTCTTAACCAAGAGGTTGGTGGTTGGAAAAAAACAGCTATTATATGGAAGAAAAGACCTAGAGATGTGCTCCCATAATGATTATAGCCTAGGAAACCATATGGGAGCAGTTCTACTGTATCCTATAAGGTTGCTATGAGTCAGAATCAACTTGACAGCACTCAACAACAAAATATATATATTTATGCAGTGGTGGGTAAGTGGCAGCATTTTGGTTTTGGTATGTGCAAGATGTAGGTTTGATTGATGGCCAGTACTCCATAGGCAGCCACCACTTGTCTGCCAGAGGAGCTTCTAGACTAAGAAGGGCTAGGAAGTAAGGCTTTATGATCTACTTCTGAAAATTGTATTGATTGTAACGATCCGATCTGTAACTGATCATGGGGATAGCACAGGACTGGGCAGCGTTTTATTCTGCTGTGCTTGGGGTTGCCATGAGTAAGGGGCTGACTTTACATGAACTACCAACAATATATGTATATATACATATCCATTCATATCTATATCTTACTCACTGCTATCAAGTTGATTCCAACTCATAGCAACCCCCATTGGGTTTCCAAGGCTTTAAATCTTTATGGAAGTAGACTGCCTCATCTTTTTCCCATGGAGCAGCTAGTGGGTTCAAACAACTTACCTTTTGGTTCACAGCCAAATGCTTTAACCACTATACCACGTGTGTATCTATATCCATATGTGCTATATATTTATCGAAGGAAGCATAACAATGGCTGCCACTAAGGACCTTGAGTCTGGATGATCATCATATGCTTCACATGAGAGACTGAACCCAGAGAGTTTGTGCCCTGCCCAGAGCTTCCATCCCTGCTCAGCACTCCTGGAGAGTCCATTGTCCCACACCTTGCCCCCATCTTGACCTCTGGCTCTCAGACCCTGTCTCTCTCTCTCTCTCTCTCTCTAGGTCTACGTGGGGGTTGTCTGCTGAGCACAGTTGTGGGAGCTGCAGGAACCCCTGTCTGCTCCAAGTTTCCCTCTGTGTTCTTATCTTGCACATTTTCTGCCTCCTCTGTTTGGGACCCTACCGCAAGTCACGAGCCAGACACCCCCTCTGATGGTCTGGGCGGGAGGCAGAGGCGGCCCCACGTGCTGGCCACCAGCCCCTGCCACCCTCTGGAAGGTGATCTATGGCTTGTCAGAGGTGTGGGTTCTCGCCACTTGCTGAATAGAAAGCTTCTTTGTTCTTGGGAGTGAAAATAACCCTAAGATAAATGTTGAGGCTGGAAGAGCCCAGGGAATGTTTGGCTCCAGCTGCCCACAGGCTCCTCCGTGGAGCAGAAGGCCAGGGGGTTGAGGGAAATGGAGCAGGTTTTCTATAGAAAGATCGTGGCCACAAGTCCTCTAGAGAAGATTGTGAGCTGTGCCCCTGGAAGGTGGCCATGGGCTCTTTTCAAATGCAGGCCAGCTCCCAAAACCTGCCTGACACCTATTCCAGGTTCAGTAACCTTCTGTCAACCATGGACACTTTCTATACCCTATCATTTATTGTAGGAGCTCTGGTAGCATAGTGCCTAAGGCACTCGACTGCTAACCAGATGGCTGGCGGTTCAAACCCACCATCCACTTCTCAGAAGGAAGGTTGGGCAATCTACTTTCATAGTGATACCACCTCAGAAACCCAAGGATGGGTCCACTGGACAGCACATAACAACAACAACACCATTTATTGCTTATGAAATGACCAACCTTGCCATCCAACCAACTAGCCAACCAATGCTGTCAAGTTGACTCCACTTTATGGTGACCCCATGTGTGTCAGAGTAGAACTGTGTGCTCCAGAGGGTTTTTCAGTGGCTGATTTTTTTTGGAAGTAGATCTCTAGGTCTTTCTTCTGAGGTGTTTCTGGGTAAACTTGAACTTTCAACCTTGCAGTTAGCAGCTAAACATGTTAACCATTTACATTTGCAGGGATTCCCCATTGCCCTTTCTTATACCCTCCTCACCTGCACCCCCTACAAAACTCCCTTTTATCTTCTCTCTCTCTTTTGTCCTCTCACCCCCTCCTTTCTCCTGCCCCATGAATCCTGCATTTCATTCCTGTGGCGGTTATTGAGAAAGGGTGGGACCCAGCTCTGCACCTGGCCACTGCAAACCTCATAAAGTTCAGGGTCTGATTCCTCCATGGACCATAACCTCCTCTTTCCCCAATCTGGCCCTGGCAGGACTGAATTGGAGGATGCTGGAGCTGCCAGTAGAGGAGAAAGGGGAGGCAGGGGGGTTGTTTCAGGCTGTTAGCAATCTCAGAGCCACAGACAAGGTTTGAGGCTGTTTATTTTTCACTCCCATTCCCAAGGCTCTGGGGAAAATATCTATTTTAAACCCAGGAATGTTAGGAGGTGGCCTAAGACTTTCCAAGAACCTCAGAGAGACAGAATCCCAGGAGGACAAAGGTAAGAGGAGCGTTAGAGTTATCCAGAAAAGTCAGAGGCCACAGTCCCCTCTAGCCAAACCCTGGTCCTGGCCCAGAAAAGAGGGACTTGGAGGTCTGAGTATTAGGAGCCACAGAAAGGACGGTGGAGAAATCCTCACAGGCCACAACTCTGCTGCTTCTTTTTGAAAGCATCATTTCTCTGTGAGAGGCCTGAGGGAAAGGGTAGCTGTGGGGTGGCAAGGAGAGAGTTGTGAGGCTGGAGAGACCCGAGCTTGTCAGGCTCGCAGGAACACATTCTTATTTTCTCTTTAGGTAGGATACTGTGGTATTGAGTGGCCAAGAGCCTTGTCTTCAACATGAGGATGAAGCCCCTCTCTTGGCAACTGTACTTTCTATTTTCTTGCTGGCCCTTCTCTGGGGCCGAATGGAGTGGGAGGTTTGAGAAACAGGCTTTGAGACTGACTGGGACTCTAAGGACAAACAGCACAAGGTGACAAGAGGATCTCCCCCTAGCTCTGCACTTTCCTCCCCGATTGGGGCTGGTGCCTCAGGTCTAGAGGCTCCGAGTGCTCACCGGGGTCCTCTATCATTGACTCTCTGTTAGATTTAGGATTCAGAGTATCCTTCCATCCACAACCCTGCCCCAGACCTTTAGCAGCTTTGCTTCTCCTTGGCTCATCAAGCTTGGTCTAGACTAGGGTGGGTCTGAGTTTGTGTAAAACAATGAAAGAGAAAAGGAAATAAGGGTGAGATTGACCATTTCTTGAATCTTTATATACCAGATGCTATGACAAGGTCTTAACCTACATAATCTTATTTAAACCTCACAACAGCTCTTTGAGGTAGGTATTATTGCTGCCATGTTATAGGTGGTTAATGAATAAGGAAGACCAAAGAAGAGTCAATGCTTTTGAGTTGTGGTGTTAGCGAAGATTACTGAAAGTACCATGGACTGCCCAAAGAACAAACAAATCTTTCCTGGAAGAAGTACAGTCAGAATGCTCCTTGGAAGCAAGAATGGCCAGACTTTGTCTCACCTACTTTGGTCATGTTGTCAGAAGGAACTATTCCCTGGAGAAGGATATCATGCTTGGTAAAGTGGGAAAGTGGAGGGTCAGCAAAAAAGGAGAAGGCCCTCAATGAGATGAACTGACAGAGTAGCTACAATGGGCTCAGGTATAGCAAGGATTGTGAGGCTGGCACAAGACAGAGTAGTGTTTGTTCTGTTGAACATAGGGCTGCTATGAGTCAGAGCTGACTTGACGGCATCTAACAACAACAACATTTTATAGATGAGAAACTGAGTCTCAGTGAGGCTCCGTGTCTTGTTCAGGTCACACAGCTGTGAAGTGGTGCAGCTGAGATTATGATTCCAGCTTTGACTGTCCAAGAAGCTTGAACTTATTGGAGTCTTCACCAGGTTGCCCTAATGTGTACTGAATGGTGGGGCTGACGTAGTGTATGAACACTGAGATATAAGACTGAATTCAAGGTCTGAGGTCTGGAGAACACACAATTCTGGCACGTAGCCTTAATAGGTCAATCAGCAACATCCCTACAGGCACTAGCCAAGTTCTCCAAAGAGACTCTTGAGAGTCAGACTGCCCCAACTCCAGGTTTCTTCACCCTCCCATCTGTTCCTGGACCAAAGCAGAGATCACTCAGTCTCCTTGCTGATCCTCAATGCCCCTACTACCCTGGACTAGGGAAGAGCTGGCTTTGTGCTTGGTTGTTCAATAACCTGTGAAAAAATCAGTGCATTCCCATCTCCTCTCCTGGATCCAGCCAGGTCTTACCAGCCTGGGTTATATCACATCTTTGTAACTTGACTGCACTGGGCTGAGGGGTAAGGGGTAGGTTGTGAGCCTCAAATTAAAATTTTCTAGACTAATAAACTGCTCCTCCCATTACAACTTGAGTTCCCTTGTCTCCCCCACCTCAATTCCCCCCACACCCATTCTTTTTTCACTGAGGCTGACATCACGCTCACATTTTCCAAAAATTCCCCAAATTACCCACAGTCTTCTTAGCTCCTGCTATCGTCTGGAATTACACATCCCAGATGTTGCCCTCCCTGTCATTCCCTCCTTCCCCCACCCCTGAGCACCAGGACTCCCCAGTTCTGTCCCTGGCTGGCCTAGGTCTCCGGGATCAGGCTGGCTCCTGCATTGACAGAACAAAGGGAGCTCTGACCCACTCCAGTCTGTCCTCCCTCACCAGGTCCAGTGGAAAAAGGACCTGTTGAAAGGAAGTTAGGCTGGCCTGTGTGTGTATATGTATGTATGAGAGCTCTGAAAGGCTCTGTGATGTTGGGAGGGCCTGGGCCTTTCTAAATCCCTTAACTGTAGATGGGACTGTAAGGCCAGTGTACAGTGGGAAAAGCACAAGGTTTGGAGTCAGAAGACTCCAAGTTCAAGTTCTAGTCACGCCACTCACGAGTGCTGAGCACCTACATTAGTGAGATAGCCTTCTCAGCCTCAATTTTCTTTTCTGTAAATTGAGGCTCTGTGGCAGATTGTATTTATTTATTTATTTAAATAGCCAAAGCATATTTCAAGTCCCCCCTGCTCTCCGTGCAAAAGTTGATGCTTTTGAGATGTGGTGCTGGCAAAGAATACTGGAAGTACCATGGGCTGCTAAGAAGGAACAAATCTGTCCTGGAGGAAAGGCAGTCGGAATGCTCCTTAGAAGCCAGAATGGCCAGCCTTCGTCTCACCTACTTTGGTCATGTTGTCAGAAGGAGCCATTTCCTGGAGAAACATATCATGCTTGGTAAAGTGGAGGGTCAGTGAGAAAGGGGAAGGCTCTTAACGAGATGGATTGACACAGTGGCTGCAACTATGGGCTCAGGCATAGCAAGGACTGTGAAGCTGGCACAGGACCGGGCAGTGTTTAGTTCTCTTCTACATGGGGTTGTTGTGAGTCAGAGCTGACTTGACAGAACCTAACAACAATAACAACTGCTCTCCCAGAACCTTGCCACTTCCTATTAAGAGGTGGAGTCTATTTCCCTTCCCATTAAATCTGGGTAGGTATTTATGGTGGCCTGGTGATATAGAGCCTAAGGCACTTGACTGCTAACCAGAAGGCTGGCAGTTCAAACCCACTAACCACTCCTCAGAAGGAAGGTTGGGCAATCTACTTCCACAGTGAAACCACCTTGGAAACCCAAGGAGGGGTCACTATGAGTCGGATCCGACTCAACGGCAGTGAGTTTGGTTTGGTTTTTCAATGAATAGAATGAATCAGAAGTGACATTGAGTGACTTCCTAGGCTAGGTCATAAAATACCTATGGCTTCCTCTCTCTCTTCTCACCTTTGGAACCTGGCCACCATGCTGTGAGGAAGCCCAGACCACATGGAGAGGCACATGTAAGTGCTCTGGCTGACAGCCCCAGCTGAAGTCTCAGCCAGCAGCCAGCACCAATGACTATACATATGAGTGAGCAAGCCTTCAGAGGATTCTGGCCCTCAGCCTTCAGATTGCCCCAGCTGGTGCGGAGTGGAACAGAGGGGAGGGTTCCCTGCTGAGCCCTGCCCAAATTGCAGATTTGTGAGCAAAATAAATATTATAATTGTTTCAAGTCACTGAGTTTGGTGGTGGTTTGTTATAAGCACTAGATTTCTGGAACAACATCATAATAGTAATGTTTGGCTCACAATAGTTGTGAGAGTTAAATGAAGATGTACATATGGCAGAGCTTTATGAAGTCCTGTATAAATACAACACAGCATCATCATTGCTGCCTCACCTCAATGTCCCAAGACATCCATTCAGGGAAACATTGAGAAATCAAATGTATGTGTCTATAAGGTGTTAAGAACTGGGATAGATGCTGTACACATATTACTTCATTTAATCCTTACAACTCTTCCATGCAACATAACCTCTTCCCCTTCCAATCCAGTCCAAGCAGGACTGAATTGGTTGTTGTAAAGATTAAATGAGGTCAGTATTGATATTTTCCTCATTTGGCAAATTGGGAAACAGAAATACAACTAATTTAAATTCAAATGGGCTGGAATTTGAATCCAGGCTTGACTTACTGCCAACAATATGCTCCTCTTTCTCTAGGAGCTAGGGCTGGGGCAATAGCCTGAAGAAAATGGTGACATTAGCATATCTCATGGAAGCTCTGGTAGCAAAGTGCCTAAGGCACTTGACTGCTAACCAGAAGGCTGGCGGTTCAAACCCACCAGCCACTCTTCTGAAGGAAGGTTGGGCAATCTACTTCCATAGTGATACCACCTCAGAAACTGTATATGAGTGGGATTGACTTGATGGCACATAACAACAACAACAGCATTATCTCAGCAGGTCCTGACCTGAGAAAATCTTTCTGCTTGTGTTATTTAATTTTATGTTAATTTTACCAGATCTGTATTGGGCACTTATAGTGAGACAGTGTACCCTGAAAGGCACATCTTCTTCCTTACCAAACCAAACAAAACTCACTGCTGTTGAGTCGGATCTGACTCATAGTGACCCCTCCTTGAGTTTCTGAGGCCGTATCACTATGGAAGTAGATTGCCCAATCTTCCTTCTGAGGAGTGGCTGGTGGGTTTGAACTTGAACTGCCAGGCTTCTGGTTAGCAGTCAAATGCCTTAGGCACTACACCACCAGAGCTCCCAAAGGAGCTTCTAATCTATGGGGAGAAACTGATATTTCCTAGCTATGTAACCTTGGCAAGCCAGTCACCATGTTTAAGCCTCAATTTTGTCATCTGTAAAGTGGGGACGATTATAGTACCCACTTTAGAGGGTTGTTGTGAGAATTATATGAATATATTGTACTGAAAGCAGCATATACATAGAAAATGCTAAATAAATGTTAGCTTTTATAACCGTAGGAACAAAAGCTTGCAATATAATAAGATCCATGCCAAAATTGAGGTAAAAGTAAAGTGCTAGGGGAAGAAAGAGGAGTAAGTAGTTAATTCCTGCCCCTTATTCCTACCCCCGCCCTCAGCCCTGGGAGAGAAGAGGTGACTTTTGCCTGGAATTTCAAAGACAAGTAGAAGCAGCAGATAGTCTATGGAAAGGTAGTGTTTGTTGAGTCTGGGAAACCAAGAGCAGCCTGGGGCAGCTGGAGCCCAGGTTCCGAGGGAAGGTGAGGCTGGCAGTGGAAGAGTTGAGGCAGGCAGGGCCAAGTAGAGAATGCCCTTGTGTACTAGGCTGCAGTGTAACCAAAACCAATCCAGTTGCCATTGAGTTGATTCTGACTCATGGAGACCCCATGTGTGTCAGAGTAGAACTGTGCTCTACAGGGTTTTCAGTGGCTGATTTTTCAGAAGTTGATCATTTGGCTTTTCTTCTGAGGTGTCTCTGGGGGAATGCAGACCTCCAACCTTTCAGTTAGTGGTCATTAACCTATGCATACCCAGGGACTTCAAGCTGTAATGTGTTGTTGTTTTGTGCTTTCGAGTGGGACCCATCTCATAGCATCCCCTCCTCCTTGGGTTTCCTGAGGCGGTATCAGTACGGAAGTAGATTGCTCAACCTTCCTTCTGAGGAGTAGCTCGTGGGTTTGAACCGCTAGCCTTCTGGTTAGCAGTCAAGTGCCTTAGGCACTACGCTACCAGCCATCCAGGCTTAGATATGAGATTTTAACTTACAAATGCCCAGGAAGAAGACCTCAGGCTCCAAGGCACAAATGCTTGGTACTGGAGTTGTTTTGATTTTGATGAGGAAGAAACTGAAGGAAGAAGCCCTGAGGTGTCTAATCCTGGGCCAGAGGGCAGAAGACTTAGAGGGGAAGGAAGGTGGTGCTACAAAGAGATACTTTTCCCATCTCCTCACCCTGCTCAGGGTCCCTACTGAATTTCAGTTAAGCCAGATCAACAGAATCTGCTTTTGTGAACAAACCACTAAGCCTCCTTGCCCACAAATGTCTGAGAAATTGTATCCCTGATCAGTGAAGACTACTTAGGGAGATTCACCACAGGAGGCCAAAGGTCTAAGGAGCAACAACTGGCTTCTTAGCTGGGGCCACTGGCCCCAGGGAGAAGTTTCCATCGGAGTCTTGGGCAGGCTCTGGGCTATGTGTATGTAGAGAACAGCTGCTTTGGTTTAAATATTAATAATACAAAATGAAATGTGTGGGGTGCCCAGCTCACTAGAGCCCAGCCAGTGTGTGTTGCATCTAATGTCCTCCTCACTTCGGTTTGGAAAAATGTGGTCAGTGAATTTAATATACTTTTTGGCAAAGGCAAAACAACAGTTAACTTTTCTCGTGAGCCCCACTAAAGTGGGTTTTCTCCCTGGAAAGCGAAGGAGGGAGAATAGTTTGTCTCAGTGTGCCAGCAGGCCTGCTGCCCGAATCCTGTCACAGCCCCTCCACCCTGCCCACCTTGACACTCACAGAGGTCTTTGGGGCCACAGTGCCCCCCATAAAGAGGGAATCAGAGAGGCAACTGGACTTGCTCAAGACCCAGCAGGGCTGAGAAGCCCTAGTTCTCCTGGCTCATGCCCCTCCCTCCAGGATCATGGTCTCTCCCCAGTGTGTACCCTCTTTTTAGCTCACCCTTTCCTCTGCTCATTAGTGAAGCTCATGGTATAAGAATGTTGGTGTCACTAGACTTTCCTGGGATCCCTGAAATTGGGCTACTGCTCTAAGGCTGAGGTCTCAAGGGCCTGATGTTAGCCTGCAAATTCCTTGTTTCCAACAGTCTCAGTGCATTTTTCAAATTCTGGGAACGTTCAGACAAGGAGTCCCTAGATGGCACAAATGGTTAAGGGCTCAGCTACTAACCAAAAATGTTGGTGGTTCGAATCTACCCAGAGATGTCTTGGAAGAAAGGTCTGGTGATCTACTGCTGAAAAATCGAAGCACGATTCTACTCTGACACACACTGGATTGCACTGAGTCAGAATCCACTCCATGGCAACTGGTGGAGGCTCTGACAAAAGTTCTGTAAAGAAAAGTTTCCCACTTTACTGTCTTCCTGAACCAGCTATTGTCACTGGCTCTATGGGCTTGTTCTTCCTTCTCCAACATTCCAGGCCCTTGCTTCTCTTACAAAATGCCACATCTCTCAATTGGCTTCTTGAGAAGTCAGTAAATGCTTGGTGACATCACAGCTCCCCACTCCCCAGCAAGGGAGCAAGAAAGCATCAGAGGCCAACATTTCTGAGTAGAAATCTGAGTTTGCCCAACAAAAGCGCCCTGTGAAGCGTGGTTGTGATCATGCTGCTGCTGCCACCACAGCTCTGGAACAAAGCTGGCCAGGGCTTCCCCAAAGTCTATCTCTGGTTTTATACAACTGGATAATGTTTCCAGTTGAGCCCTAGCAGTGAAAGGCAGGCAGCCCTTGCTAGTGGCCTGACTGTAGCCAGCTCTGGGGAAAAAAAGCTGGTAAGGAAAAAAGTCACCCTAGGGACCTCTGGGGTGTCTGTGTGTCTGTGTGTGTGTTTGAGGAGTGCACACCAGGAGAGGGAGAAGCAGCTCTGCCTGGGGTGGGAGGAGCTGTAGTCACCCCAGCCCTGGGGCTCCAGCTGTGCCCCAGGCTTCAGTCTCTCCAACACTGCCTCCCCTCTTGGCGTCAGGCCCTTGGGGAAGCTGAGAGAAAGTCTAGCCTGTTCTGGATGCCGCAGGCAGCATCAGCCACAGTGATCCCCTTCATGTGTCACCGCTGGCTGCAAGCACTGTGTTTGGTTTGGCAAAACGGCTATTTAAATAGCAGTGAAATGTGTCACTGGAAAAAAATTAGCTCATGTTTCCTTTGCCATTTCTTCATGATTTCCATTAAAAGTGTAACCAAGGGTAATAAATTAACAAGATCTGTAAAAGCGACCATAGGAAACCATGGATCCAGAATTCCTATAAACTTCTAACCCATAGAACTAAAAAGCAAGGCTACTTGGGGGAAGGGGAATTGGATCACCCATACTTTAGTTTTCTTTGTGTCTGATTCCTACACTCTCCCCTGAAAATGGAAAGGAAGTCCCTCCACTTCTTTCTGGGGTTGCTGTGGTTATCAGGGGTGAAATTCTTCACTTGGAAATCTCAGAGCCTTGGGACATTGCTTGGCACTTCCTGTTTCATAAAAAAGCAAGAACAGCCTAACCAAAAAATTTCCTCTTCACCAAAATATAAGCCCCTATTTCCCTCAAGCTATGCCTCACCTGGTCCTAAACATAGTCCAGTTCTTGAATTCTCAATTCTCTGTGGAAATCAGACCCTTTTCCATGGCTACCAGATAACTTGATGATGATGAATTGCAGCTCAATTTCACAGATAGAAACACTGAGGTCAAAGGAAAATATTTGCCTTTTCCACAAATAATGCTCAATGGATGGATGGAGGAGACAGGAGTAGCAACCCACCCACTACTGCCCTTCCCCACCCCCTCTCCCACACACCAACCACAATGCTTACTTTTTTTGTGTTGGGTTAGGAGCAAGGGATCACTATAGGATCATGAGAGTCTCTCTGGAGATCATGGAGGGTAGAACAGAGGGGAAGCTGCTACCAGAGAAGGGCACCCTGAGGAATGTGGTTGGTGTAACACACAGGAGCTTTGTGGTTGAATGGAGTGTACGTGCAGTGCCTCATCAAGGATTGGGAGAGTCGGGGACAGCACTCTGTCAGTGTTACACCAGAGACTAGAAACTTGGAGAGGACCTGAGGAAGGTGCTGAAAGGTGTAGCCAGGGGCTGGTGCAGTGGGGAAGAAGACTGAGGGAGTGTGTTCAGTGTTATATCCAGGGCTGGGGAAATGGGGAAAGGGTTGAGGGAGTGTGTTGAATGTTTTATGCTGAGGGAGGGGGGCTATGGAAGTGGGGGAGTGTATTTAGTGTCACATAGAGGCTGGGATAGTCAGGGCAGAACTGGGGACTGTGTCAGTGTTACATTCAGGGACTACTGGAGTGGGGAAGTGAACAGAGGGAGTATGTTCAATGTTACACACAGGGCTGGGGGGAGAGGGTTAGGGGAGTGTTTTGAGTGTAACACACAGGGCTAGGGGAGTTGGGGACAGGATTGGAGAAGTGGGAGAGCCACCCGCAGAAACTTGGTGGGGTGAGAACAAGGACTAAGGGAGTGTGTTTAGTGTTATACACAGGGCTGGGGAATGGGGGAGAGGAGTGGAAGCAGGCACTGCATTACACACAGGGGCTGAGAAATGGGGAACAGCATTGGGGGAGTGTGTTAGCATGGCACACAGAGTCAGGGTGAAGAGGATGGAAGGATTGAAGGGAAGGCATCAGGTGGTACCCAATTAATATCTTTTTGCCTCTGGTTCTCTGTGACCTCTACTGCTTCTGCTCTTCATGGTTTCCTGTCTACCTGTCCTTTCTTCATTACCTCTCTCATGAGATATCTCCACCTACCTTCATTATCTTGTAAACCTATTGTGATTTGCACTTTGCCTCATTAGATTGAAGCTGAAGGGAGAGGAGAGGATTTTGTGTTATTTTTTTTCTAAGCCCCAAGATATTCTCTGTCCTTAGAGACTATGGCCTCTTGTATATTAGACCCTGAAGGTAAGAAGGAGGTTTGTATGTGGCCTATCTTCTTTTATCTGGACAGTCCCCTTTCCTGGAAGGCAATAGTGTGGAATGTGGAGGTTCAGAAAACTCTTGTCGTAATGAAATCAAGGAGGGTTTGGCATCAACTCTTTCCTCCACTGATTTGCATTAAGATCCCCCTTGCCCAATTCCCAAGCCTTTCATCCTGTCTACATAGACAACATGTTCTCTTGCCAGTTTCACCAGTACTTTTCCTTTTTCTTTTAGGGCTCTCCGACTCCCTTAGCTCATTCCTCCAAGTGAAGCCCAAGACTAGCTCTTTGATAAGGGCAAATGTATGCAGCCCTTTCAAGCCCCCTCTGGGGCCCTTCCCAAGCAGCTGGGGCCTCAAAACTCTGCAAGGCACCTACTTCCATGAAGGCAAAACATCTGCTTGTTTGGTTTGTTTACATTGTAGCCTGAAGTTTGGGAGCCATGTAGACACAGCCTGTCTGTCATCTGAATACTATGGTGGAAACCGAGCAGCCCCCTGCCTGGAGCTGGGACTTGGGAGAGACTTGGGACTGAAAAGGAAATGGGGCTGGGCAGCAGACCCTGCCTGCAGGAAGGCAAGACATAGAACTGGGGAAAGATCACAGTTGTGGCAACAACTGGAACAAAACTCCTAATAAACATTGGATCTGTTTACAAAGCCACCGGTGTAGGCAAGCACTTGCCAAATCTTGATTTTTTAAAATTACCCTTTATGGTGCTTCACACCACTTACCAGATGCTGAGGAAGGGCCTACTGTGTGTGCCACCGGCCCCTCCCACAGCCCTGGCGGACTGCCATGCCACTTGGGCTTTCTGCAAACCGTGGTTCAGGGCTGTGAAGCTGAAAAAAGCAATGGACTTGTAGCCGAGAAGGCCAATTAACAATTCCTGGCAGTGAGCATAAATCACCAAGTTCCCCCTTTTCCTGCATTTGGGGCTGGATATTATCAGAACTGTGAAAATACTTGGGATGTTTCTCTTTATTAGTGATAAAATATTGAACGTCAGCATGTGCTGTTTCAAGCACTGCCTCCGACAGTTGGAGCCGTAATTGTGATGAATGGGGGTGCAGGGGCAGAGCTGCAGGCATTTAAGAAGGCTCCGTGGATTGAAAATATTAGGATTGATTAAAGGCCAAATACTTTATAAATTTATCAGTGCTGGATAAAGTCTCCTGAGGTCGGGGCTACCCTTCCAGCCTGTTGAAAAAGAACTATGGTCTAATGTTCTCTCCACTCCTCCTCTCATACTCCAACCGCATTTAACCTACAAAGTTCATTAAATGAGCAGAAATATTCCTGACTATATGCCTGGTTCCTTCCCCACTAGGAGATGAGTTCAGCACAGACACATCTGTTAGAAGGAACCTGTCTGTTTCTCACTGGGGGGCAGGGGGTGGGGACACACAAAAAAACTTCTCTAGCATGCAATCAGCAGGGATGGGAGCTTGTTTAGGCCCAGAGCTCAGCACAGGGCTGTAGGCCTCTGATGACCAGTTATTGGGAAAGCTATGCTGCCTTGCAAAGGAGGCCTCAGGAGATAAAGGAGGGTCTCGGCTGATTCTGTCTGTCCTTACAAAGAGGGAGGAGTATTTGATTTCCTGTTATTAGATAAAGAGATCTTTGTAACTGGATCTGAGCCAGGAAGTTCAGTTTATGTTTAATCACAACAATGACTCTCATCTACTCCCTCGCATTGCTGTTAGGGGCCATTGAGTGGATTTTTGACCCATAGCAATCCAATGTGACCAAGTAGAAATGCCCCATAGGGTTGTCTAGGCTGTAATCTTTATGAAAGCAGATTGCCAGGTCTTTCTTTTGAGGAGCCATTGGGTGAGTACAAACAGCCAACCTTTAGGCTAGCAGCCAAGTGCCTAACCATTGCGCTACCAGGGCTCCTTCCTCCTTTATGAGAAGGTTCGTTTACTGAACAAATATGTATTGCAGCAGGAACACTTATGGTGCCAGGGATATAGCAGGAAGTAAGCCAATGAAAACCCTGCTTATATTCTAGTGGAGAGTGAAAAAATACACCTAATTCACTAACTGCAGTGGAGTTGGATCCGACTCATAGCGACCCCTCCTTGGGTTTCTGAGGTGGTATCACTACAGAAGTAGATTGCCCAACTTTCCTTACAAGGAGTGCCTGGTGGATTTGAACCACCAGCCTTCTGGTTAACAGTTAAATACCTTAGGCACTATGCCATCAGAGCTCCCACACTATGCCACCAGATTGATAAATTAGATAGAATGAGCAAATCTGTCTTGGAAGTACAGTCAAAAAGCTCCTTAGAAGTGAGGATGGCGAGACTTTGCTTCACATACTTTGAACATGTTATCAGGAGAAGGACATTCTGCTTGGTAAACAGAGGGTCAGCGAAGAAGAAGAAGACTCTTAACAAGATGGATTGACACAATGGCTGTTACAAAGGACTTAAACACAGTAATGACAGTGAGTCTGGTGCAGGACCAGGGAGTGGTTTGTTCTGCTGTACACAGGGTCACTGTGGGTCAGAACCAACTCAAGGGCCCCTATCAACAACAACATTAATTAGTAAGAAGTGCTAAGGAGGAAAAATAAAATAGGGAAGGAGGAGACGGAGGGTGGAGTGAGGATGTGGGAAAGAGGGAGAAATTTGACATTTTAGGAAGGGTAACATTTTAGGGCCTCACCAAGACCTAGAAAAGTTCAGAGGGTGAGCTGTACAGTTTGTAAAGGGTAGCGTGTTCCCTTGTAAGCTTGTTTTAACTGAGCAAGCACATGAGCATTTTAATGTTGGCTGTGTACGTCCTTTTTGGAATTAGGTGTGGTATAAATAAAAAGATGGAGTCCTTGGGTAGTGCAAATGGTTAATGAGCTCAGCTGCTACCTGAAAAATTAGAGGTTGGCATCCACCTGAAAGCACCTCAGAAGATAGGGCTGATGATCTACTTCAGAAAAATCAGCCACTGAAAATTTGATGGAGCATAGTTCTTCTTTGATACTCTTCTTTCCTCCAGCATCCTGGGCTGGGACAGAGAAGGAAAGAGCCAACATGGAGAGGGAGAGCACCTGCATTGGGCAGATGCGTTGGCCAGATCAAGACATGACAGCTAGAAGGCAAGGAGGGGGACGTTGGAGAAGTGTTCCTCCTTTTAGACAATGCTAAACCTCAGGAAGCACTGGAGGTGGGGGCACAAATTTTTGTAAGCAGTTTATTCCATGTAACACTCCTACCAAGAGCTGTTCATAGATATCACTGAAAAAGGATTCTGTTGTCAGATATGTTTAGGCCACACTGGGTTAAACAAATTTCTTTACTGCAGGACTTCTTAGGGTCTTTAACATGCAAATGTGCATTTTTAACCTCTAGCAAGAGGAAGGTCTATTTATTTATTTATTTCCTGATTATAGGGTTTATTAGGGAAGCTACTATTTACAATTCAGGATCAGAAAACAACTCAGGATACAGTCCTTCTATCAGGACAGCTTCTTCTCAGCTGTGCCTTAGGTATGCTTTTCTCTGGCCTGGCCTCTGCTCTGCTCCGGCCAGGGTTACAAAGCTCTTTTAGCTCTGCCAGTAGGTGCCCAACTCCGCCAACAAGACTCCTGCCCAAAGGCACTCAGCTTTATTGCTCCACGGGTCAAGAAGTCTGCTGGTCTGTCTTGTCGGCTGTTTCTGTCTCTTCTTCCCCAAGAAGAAGATGTAGTATTCAGCATTTCTTAAACTTTTTAACCACAAAATCTTCTTTCTTTTTTTCATGGAGAATCTTACGAGGCCAGTGTGCAATGGGGAACACTTTGGAAAATACTGCTGTAAGGACTAAGCTGCCTCCTCCAACCTTGGTGAGTAAAGTGATGAAACTCTTACCCAGCCAAGAACTCAGAGCACATCTTCAGAAGATGTGTAATCAGTCTTTTGCTCCCTGAAAGACTTATAGATGAGGTTAGAAGGAGTTCCACATCTGCCCTAGGCTTTGTGCTTATCTTTACATGCCCGTGACTCTTTGAGAATTCAGCCTGGACCCTAGGCTCTTCAACCTTATGAGTTTGACTAGGGCATGACAAGAAGACACCATCACTCCCATATATATCTGAGTCTTGCTCAAACACACCCTCACCACACAAAGTGTGTGGAAGGAGTGTGTGTTGTGCTGCCAGGGCTGGCAGAATTGGTCAGAGAGAGAGTGGGTACTGCATTGAATCAGTTCACATAGCTCCAGCTTATGAGCAGGGCTGACTCCTCTCAGCCACGGCCTGCAGAGCTGAGTTGGGGAGGGGCCTGGAGGCTCGCTGTGTCTGGAGAACAGCAGCCCTGATATTTACGACTATGATGGTCTTTCTCTAGTGGACCTGCTTTGGAACATAAATAAACTTAATAGGCTTCAAATAATTGTGACAACTGAGTTTAAACCCTAGACTGTGGTCTAGGGCAATGGATGTTTCTCTCCCAAGAAAGCACCATGTAGTCAGCCTGAGTCCATGGAGCCAATGCTCAGTCCTAAGCATAGAGCACCATTGACTCAGTGGGTGTTTGGACCAAGAATTGTGGCTAGGGGGTAGGTCTCGCCTTGGGAGTGAACCATAGGAAGGAAGAAAGTTCCATCTTGAGAATGTCCCAGGCTGAGAGGTATTACTCCCCTTGTTCAGCCCCCAACCTGTTGGTGCAGATTTCAGACGCTGCCCCTTACGTGTGGAAAAAAGATAAATCTATCCCTGGGTCCCTTCCCAGACATGCCCAGAGGCTATTGTGGACACATATAGAATTGTAAATTTGGTTCAAGGCACAGGCATATTTTGAACACTTTCTATGTGTAAGAAGACATCATACTGTCTTGTAGAAAAGACAGATACTTACCACCAGGGCACTACAAATTAGGTTAAAGGGTCATAATATAAAGTTATAAAGAAAATGGAGGAGAAAACAGGTAAGATTAATTTCTAGTGAGTAAGGATGGGACTTTCAAGGGGAGGGAGAGACCTAAACAAAGGCACAGAGATGGAAGAGGACAAGGAACATTGAACAAATGGTGGGATGGAATGAGAGAGCAAGCAGAAGGACAAGCCAGAACTTGGAGGGCCTTCCCTTTCACACTAAGGAGCCCTGCTGGTGCTAATCGAAAGATTAGTGGTTTGAATCTATCAGTTGCTCCATGTGGTGAAAAGACCTGGTAATCTACACCCATAATGTTTATAGCCTGCAAACCCTATGGGGCAGTTCTACTGTATCCTATTAGGGTCAATATGAGTCAGAACCAATTTGACAGAACACAACCACCTTTCACACTAAGGGATTTTTAACTTTATCAAGAATCTCTAGCAAGTCAGATTTCATTTTGAAAATTTAAAGTAATACATGGATAGAATAATGTTTTCAAACAATATAAGCATATATTCAGTAAAAAGTAGTTTTCTGTTCCACCCCTGATGCCCAGTCACTCAGCTCCCTTCCCAGAAGCAACCACCATTATCAGTTTCTTTGTATTCTTTCACTTTCAGGCTTTATCACAATTGCTTTGCTGTTGGCTGCTAACCTAAAGATTGGCAGTTCAAACACAGCCAGTGGCTCCATGGAAGCAAGCCCTATAACACATGGAGTTTTTCTGTGAGTCAAAATGACTTGACAGTTTTTTTTTTTTTTTTTTTTTCAGGCTCTACAGAGTAGGAAGAAGGATAGACCAAAAATGTTGGGGGTCCAAAAACACCCTAGAAGGAGCCTGGGTGCAACCTTTAAGTGCTTGGCTGCCAACCAAAAGGTTGGTAGTGCAAACCCACCCAGCAGTTCCATAAGAGAGGGACCTAGGGATCAGCTTCTGTAAGGATTACAGCCAAGAAAACCCTATGGGGCAGTTATACTGGCATATGGCATTGCTGTAAGTCAGAATTGACTCAACGGCACCCAATAACAACAACAATAATATTCCCTAGGAATGGGTTAATCATAACCAATGTAACTACAAATAAGGGAGAGGTTGAGTCCATGATTTTGTATACAGCTTATAAACTGAATTAGTCAGTTCAGGCTTATGGCTGGAACTAACAGTCACCAAATTTCAGTGGCTTAATACAATAGCTGGATATCATTTTCCCAAACTCCCTTGAAGTCCCTATGACTTCATCTATAACTGCAAGGGAGTTTGGGAAAATGATATCCAGCTGTGTATCCAGGAGGAAAGAAGAGATGCATTGGTAAACAATTAACTGACCACTGTCCCAATAACTGTGTGTCCAGGGCAAGTTATTAAACATCTCAGAGGCTCAGTTTTCATATCTGTAAAATGGGAATAAGGGTACTATTCAAACTTCATAGAGTTTTTATGAGGAGCTCTAGCAGTGTTAGTGGTCAAGGCACTTGGCTGCTAACCAAAAGGTCAGTGGTTTGAACTCACCAGCCACTCTGCAGAAGAAAGATGAGGCAGTCTGCTTCTGTAAAGATTTACAACCTTAGAAGCCCCATGGGGGTTGCTATGAGTCAGAATTGACTCTATGGCACTGAGTTTAGTTTGGAAGTGAGATTATGTATATTAACTACCTAGCCTGACATGTGAAGATGAAAAAATAACCTCTGTAGAAATTCCTGGATGATGCAAACAATCAAGTGTTCAAATACTAACCCAAAGTTTGAAGCTTAGAGGCCATCCAGAGGTGCTCTTGAAAGAAATACCTGACAAACTCCTTCCAAAAGGCCACAGTCTTATAAACTCTGTGGAGCACAGATCTACTCTGCAACATATTGGGTTGCCATGAGTCAGAATTGACTAGAGGGCAACTGGATTGGTAGTAAATATTTATATATATTCATAGTGTGTGCTTTTTGGTCATTGTGAACCTATGAGAGCAATTAAGGTTTTCCCTGAATCTTTTTTTGCCCATTCAGGTCTACACAGACAGAGGAAAAGGCAGTCTATTTATGACTCACCTGGATCATTCTAGACCCAAAGTAGATTTATCTTCTTGGTTTGGTTTGGCTGACTTCATGGATCAAATTCATGAGATTATTTCCAAATCTCACTATGCCCGGTCCATGTAGACATAGTTGCAACCCCTGCCAGACGGCTCTGCTCACAGCACATGCAGGCTGCAGAATGATTCTTGTTCATTCTTTCATGTTATTCCCACACTTTAGAAGTCTGGAGGGAAGCTGAATGTTTGCTGTTCTGGGATCATTTGAAGCCGGGCATGCAAAGAGTTCCGAGTCACTTTCAAGTCTGCCCGTAGGAAATCTTTCTTGGCAACCAGACAACTAGAATTAGTTATTAAAGGCATGTCAAATGAATAAAGACACCTCTGTGAGGAAAACCGCAAGAGCAGTTACTTTTTCTAATATGAATAGGAGGCTAATATCAAATCACCTTTAATTTTTCACTCTTTCTTTGCTGTTTGGATGGTAGGTCAAATCTAATAATACAGATACAATGGAAAACCATTTCTGTTTTCATCTATCATAGTACATATGCCCACTGCAGATGTGTTTCTTACAAAACCAGAGGAATGTGAATGAGTACCTGCACACTGACAAAGCTGTTTCCTCCAGGAATGTTCTACTGGCTGTCAAGTCCATGTTGCCCTCACATACTGTGAGAAGCCCATCCACAAAACGGAGAAAACATAATATCGTCTACAGAACCATAAGCCAACAGAGCACAGTCACAACATTTGCCAAAAGGCAAGAATGACCAAGAAGACCTAGGTGAGCTGTCCCTTAAGGATCAGGGGAAAAAGAAGTGTGAAGGCAATTTGAAAACACAGATCTACTTTGTAGATGTGAATCATCAGAGGCCTAGGAAATTCTCTTGTGTGTGTGAACTATAATTAGGATACTATCAATAGATTGGAATCCCTCTGTGGTACAAATGGTTAACATGATCAGCTGTTAAATTAAAGGTCCACCCAGAAATACCTTGGAAGAAAAACCTGGCAATCTACTTCTGAAAAATCAGCCACTGAAAACCCTATGGAGCACAGTGCCAATCTGATACACATGAGGTTGCCATGAGTTGAATCAACTCAATGATAACTGGTTGTTTACGGTTATGAATAAATTTGCTGACTAGGGGAGCTGGTGATCAACAGGGAAAAGAAATACTATACAGTGGTTAGGAGGCTCCAGTATGATCCAATAACAGTGTTAGCCAATGGAGAAAGGGGTCCATGGGTGAATAGATTTTATGAGTGGGTGGGTCATGTGGGCCCAAACTATATGGACCTTATGTGGAAAGGAATTTGGTTGGTTAAGAGAAATTAGTTTGGCCCTTAGGGTGCAATCATCTTAGAAACATTTGTCTTGGGCAGGCAGGATTTGAGTGTCACTGACAAAAGGTGAAGCTGCCCCCTCCATAGAGATGCCCTCCTGGGCAGGCAAGCCCCTCCTCTGAAAACAAGCTGTCATTCAGGATTAAAACTACAGAAACCATTTAACTGACCTAGTTCACACCAGTTTCCTAGTAATTGACACCCCCTAGGTACACCTTTGAGAGCTTTCTTATATTGTGAGCTTTGTGTGTTGAAGAGATTTGGGTACCTTTTTCTTAATTTAACTCTTAAGAGTCAAGGGTCATTTTGCAGCACTTGCCCCTGAATCTAAAAGTTCCCTGAGTGGCACAAGGAGTTTATGTTTGGCAGATAACCCAAAGTTGGTGGTTCGAACCCACCCAGAAGCACTGTGGAAGAAAGGTCTGACAGTCTGCTTCCATAAAGATCACAACCAAGAAATAACTGCGGAGCAGTTCTGCTCTGTAACATGGGGTTGTCATGAGTCAGAATCACTCCATGGCAATGGGTTTGGTTTTTTTGGCTTGGCTTTTGGAGCTAGCTGCAGGCCACCATTGTGACCTTCCTGTCCCTTCAGATGAACACTTCCTTCTCCCTGGTAGCCTTGGGCTAGGACTTGGCTCTCCTACCTCCTTTCCACTGACACTAAAGATGGATCTTCAGACGGTCTTGGATCCATGCTGCAGATCTGGTTTCGTGGGTTTACTCGGGAATGTAGAAGAGAGCTGTGGACCATGGTGCCTCACCAAATCATGCAATGCTCAAGGGATCTACCACACTCTCTGGGGGGCAGTTGGTAGAGTGAGATCCAAGAAGTCACCACAAAATTCAAGAGAACTCTTAACCCTTTTTGCTCTGATTAGCTCATGTTTAGTATTTTTAGATTCAATCACTGTTTAATTAACTGGCCAATCAACAGCACTATGGGCTAAATTATGTGCATAATTTCCTTCATCAGGACTTCAAGATGCAAATTAAAGAAGAAAAATGTGACTTCACTTTTTTTTTTTTTTTTTTTAATTTGGCTTGTTTGTACTCCCTTCTTGTTTAAAAAAGGATCTAAGGTGGCTAATTTGTCTATGTAGAATTCAAAATGAAGATGGAAATGGAAAACTTCACTCAGATACAGGGATATGGCCATCTGTTTGAATGTTTGCCTTTGTGAATCAAAGCAAGCGGTTGATTGAATTTTTTTCCAACTATTTAGGGTGTTGTAGAGACATAGCCTAGGGCTTTCAATAGAGGATGAAGTTCTCTGGGGAGTGTGTGCATATGTGTGCACATGTGTATGCATGTGTGCACACGTGTGTGCGTGCATGTGTGTTGTGTGCACATATGTGCATGGATGCATGTATGTGTGTGCACATGTGTGTATGTATGAGAGAGAGTGTGTGTGAGTGAGTACTGGTGAAATAGAAAATGAAATTGCAGAAGTGCATGAGTGCCTTCTTTGCACCAGGTGCTTTATTTCAATTGTTCCCCATAACAAACCCATGAGGCAGGTATTATTATTATTATATTTGAGGAAACTGAGGTTAAGAAAGGTGAGAGAGTTTGCCCAAGCTCCAGTACCAGAATTGTGACTCCAAATTAGTCTGTCTGACTTTGAAGTCTGGCTCTTTTCACTTTGAGAAGATAGAAAAGAGAGAAAGCTAGCAGATGAGGGTGGGAATATGGAGGAAAAGAGAGGAAACACCCCAGGGACATGATCTAAAAAATCCTGGAAAAATACATAGTGAAGTCTGAGCCATGCTGCTAGCTCTGGCCCTGGCATGCCTACCTCCCAGACACTTTAAAGTTTGGGTCTGGTCTGCCCTCTCCACACCCACACCCTTCCCCTCCCTTCCTCCTTTGCCTGGGCCTGAGGTAGGCCGGACCTGCCAAGATGGCTGTGGTCCTGATCTGGGTCTCCTCCTTCAGGAACTGCACTCTCATGACAGTGATTAGAGGCCAGGACCCCTTGCTTAGAGGTCACTGCCCAGGGGAAGGAGGTAAGCCCAGGCGTTCCTCAGTCCTGACCTGAGAGGGGTCACCTGTGGGAGGGTGTCCAGGGCATGGGGGTTGAACAGGGCCAGAGGGGCTGAATGCCCATCTGCCTCATTTCCTATGCTTCCTCTCTGCAAGCAACAAGAGAGCATAGAGCAAGTGGCAGAGCAGACTCCTGGCTGCAGGCACTTCTTCACTGGTCGCCAGAGCAGCACGAGTCCTCCAGATGTGGCTATGACAATGTGGCTTTCGTCTTCACCAGGGGGATCACATGGGAGGGAAGCCCCTTCCTCCTCCTGAGGCCCACATCTCTCTTCCAGGATAGCACCCTGTCACCCAGAGAAGAGTCCTGGGTACTTCCACCCCACGTGTGCCACTTCCTTTGATTCGGGAACCTTGCACAACCTCCAGTGGAGCCCTCCTGAGCAAAGAGCCAAGCCAGGGTAAGCCTGTGCATATAAGGCCTCAATTTCAGATTAGATTCACAAATTTAATTTCCTATTCCTTAATTTAATTCTGCATTTTAGTTTTGTTTTTATTATTTACATGGGTTCCCTTTAATGATTCCAAATTGCTGCTGCCCTCTAGCAGTATTTTGTCTTAGGTTTAACTTCTTGAAAACCGATCAGTGTTGGAGTTTATTCCGCGCTGGGTTTAGTTATTTTCTGAAACGAAGCACAATTAAATTAGAATAATGAACATGCTCTTGAGAGGATTAATTCATAATAAGCAGGCCATGTGCTACAGCTCACAGAAGAAAGGGCACGAGGATCGAAAGCTGTTTTTTCTGCCTAAATATGAAAAGTACATTCTGCAGAGCAGAACAAATCAGCTAATGACATCCAGAGCGCTGGCCAGCCCCAGAGCGGCACAGAGCTGGCATCTTGAGTTAGCTCGATCCCCGCCGATGCTGCTGCCTACCTTCCCTCCCAGAGAAGGCTGGCAGTGGACAATTTCCCCTCTCTCCTCTCTCTGAGGAGATTTCTACTCTCTGAGGAGAGAGTGGCTCCTCTTTCCTCAGAACAACTGATAGAGGCCACAGTAGGCCTCCTAAATTCTGCCCTGGGAAGCTCTAAACCCCATAGCTGGTGACTTCTCAAAGTGTACCCTCAGAGCTTCCCAGAGCCTAGCCGTTTCATTCATTCTTTCATCCAACAAATGTCATAACAGTTCCCATTAGTACCAAGCACTGCTCTCTATTCTTGGAATATATCAGGCAAGAAAACAGACAAATATCTCTGTCCTAATGAAGCTTATATCCTAGCAGAATCAGATGACAAATAGTAAAAATAATAAGAAATTAATATAATGCTAGAAGGTGATGAGTGCTAAGGAGTAAGAGGGGTTGGAAGTGTGGTGTACATGCATGCTTGTGTGCACTGTGTGTGTAGTTCGCAATTTTAAATATGGGGGGGTCACTAAGAAGGTATTGACTGAGCAAAGACTTGAGGAGGTGAGAAAGTGTTATGGGTTGAATTGTTGAAGTCTTAGCTCCTGGTATCTGTGAAGGTGACCTTGTTTGGAAACAGGGTCTTTGAAGATGATATCAATGAACATGAGGTCTTACTGGAGTAGGGTAGGTACTAATTCAATTTTAATGGCATCCTTATAAAAAAGGAGAAGAGACTCTGAGACAAAAAGAGGAAGGACAGACATGTAAAAATGTATCTATAAAGCAAGGAACACTTGGAGCTACCAGAAGCACAGAGAGATAAGAAAGGATCATCCCCTAGGGACTCTAGAGGGACCATGACCTGGCCAATATGTTGATTTGGACATCTAGCCTCTAGAGCTATAAAACACTGGTACTTTGTGATGGTGGGGTCAAGAGCATTCCAGGAAGAAGAAAGCCATAAGGTAGAAGTGTGGCTGGTGAGTTTAAGGAATGATGAGGCCAGTGAGGCCTGAAAGGAAGGAATAAGTAGGTGAGAGGCCAGACAGATCACACAGAGCCTTGGCTTCTACTCTGAGTCAATGGGGAATTATGGCAGGGTTTTGTTTGAGCAGAGGCCAAACAAGATCTGATTTACATCAAAGGATCACTCTGGCTACTGGCTGAGAAATTGAAGTGGCGTAGGTAGGGTAGGGTGAGTGGATCCCTGGATGGTACAAACTGTTTGTGCCATCCTGATGCCTCCCAGAAGGCTCAGAAAAGTGGTTTTAAGCAGCCTGAGCTCACACACTGCACATTATGTCACAGCTATTATTCCCCCATGAGGCTAAGGAGACTCCATTGCTCCTCCCATTGAATTATGGGGCAAAAGGCCAGAACCTGAAATGGAAAGGGTCTTCCAGGAAGAGGACAACTCTGCACTGTCCCTTTGATGATCTCAGTTACCTTTGAGAAGTCAGAAACTTTCTGCTGTGCAGCTGCCACCGAAACAAGGGGAAGATCAAACAGGAGAAGACCAACATCTGTTGGTCTTGCTTTTGCAACCAAAGCAAGGAAGAAATACAAACAAATCAAATGAATAAAGAAGCAAATGAATGATTGATGGGTGGGTGGATGAATGATTAATGAATAAATGAATGATTGGTGAATAAATGAATGTACAGATAAGAGCCAGCTTCTCCTTGCTGTTCTTTGGGTATGTCCTTTTTTGGGATCTGAGGAAAATCTTCCCATGAATGCCATCTTAAGAAATCCCTACTGGAGTTGGGATAGCACCTGCTTCTGACCCCAGAGACAGAGGAGGCTTTGGTTAGGAGCATGGGCCTAGAGCTGAGGGGTGTGGGCAAGAGGAAGGAGGCTGGTGCAGTTGGGGCTGGGATGGAGGATGCCTGGAGAAATCTATAGATCCTGAGAGAGGTGAGCTCTGAGGATATGGGTGGAGAGGAGGGTGTGGGAGGAAGAGAGAAGAAGAGAGATTTCTGTTTTACTTTCCTAGTCCCACACTAGATGTTCTGTGGATGTTGATCCTTGAATTAGTTTCATTTTAGGGCCTGCACCAGTTTCATGTGCCTTCTGGCCAACTCCAACTCATGGTCACTCATGTATATCAGTGTAGAACTGTGTTCCATAGGGTTTTCAATGGCTGATTTTTTTTCCAGCAGTTGATTGCCAGGCCTTTCTTCCAAGGTGTTTCTGGGTAGATTTGAACCTCTAAACTTTCTGTTAGTAGCCAAGTGCTTAACTGTTCACATCATCAAGGGATTCCCTGGGCCTGCTAGGATACAGAAATCCATCTCAAATGAGTGTGTCACTATAATATCCCAACAGGCAGAAAGATTTCTGTGACTAAAATTCCCAGAAACGTCTTCCAAAGATAAATGTTTATTCTTATGGAAGTCCATGGTATGTATACTCAATATTCTTTGCCAATACCACAATTCAAATGCATCAGTTCTTCTTCAGTTTTCCTTATTCATTGTGCAGCTTTCTTCACATGCACATGAGATGATTGAGAATAACATGGCTTGGGTCAGATTCACCTTAGCCACCAAAGTGACATGTAGATATTTTAACAGAAATAGTTTAGTTGTTGGCTTCCACGTGCCACTTATTCATATGAGCTGGTGATGACTTTGACAGCCAGCTATGCTCTTCCCCACTGATGTGCCCTCACTTCCAGAAGCTCTGCCTCCCAAGCAGCCCACAGGAACAAAATCCTGGTGCTTCCCCAGGGGGAAGTGCCCTACTGGGGAAGGGAACAACGAAAGCCATATCTAGAGAACCTTGGCCCGATGGCTCAGTTTTGGAGGAAGAGTTTGCCTCAGGTTTCTCATGGGATCAGGACCAGCTGTACTGTGGGTTTGGGGTCAAAAGACCACTCAGGAGAGTTCAAGTGTATGTGTCACCTATTTTCTGAACAAATGACTCACATTTATTGAGAGCTGACTAAGGGCTAGATGTTGGGTTAAGAATTTTACATTCTTTATGCTACTTAATTCTCTCACTACCCGTATGATGTATTTTTACCCTCATATGAGGTCACCACGAGTTCAAATGGACACATGATGGCAACTAGTTTTGCAGATGAAACTGAGGCACAGAGAAGCTAAATAACTTGTTAGTAAGTGATAGAGCCAGAATGGAACCCAGATGGGTTATGGTCATTTGGAGTTGAACACTGAAGGGACTTTTCCCAGAGTCCTCTTTAACCAGACTGCTGACCTTTCATTCCCCTCCCACGGTGGTTCTTAACCCTTTTGGGGCTGCAGACCTCTTTGAGCATGTGATAAAATAGAGCTTCTCTTCAAAAATACACATCTTGCATTTTGCACCAGTGGATTTTGCAGGCAACTTCAGGGGACCACAGGCTTCCTGGATCTCCCCAACTCAGCTTTAGGCATTCACTTTCTGTAGTGACTGTTTGTCCTGCTCATAAGCACAGGGCAGCCCTGGAAGGGGAACAAAAATCATCCCAGTAGGGAATGGAATCAGACAGGACAGGTTAATCAATGAAAGCTCCTGGCATGCCCCTTCCATAATTGCATTCCTGCCTTTTCATGCTAACAGCCAGCACTTAGGGTAATTGCATTCCAATAAGGCTCTGAGGTCTGGGGCCTCTGGGACCTGCCCTGGAACCTGTTGACGTGCCATCTGCTTCCAGAGGGGTTTAGGAGACCTACACAAACCTTTTAAAATTCTCTTTCTGTTGTCTTTGCTGTAAGAGAGACAAAGGACCCTGTAACAGATTGTGTCCCAAATCCCACTTTCTTAACCCACTCGCATCAGCCTTGGAGCCACAGGGACTTCATGGTCCCAAGCTTTCTTTCTGAGGTCAAAATAGCTGCATCTTTACTCACAGCAGATGACCTTTGAAAACACCTGGCTTCCCAGCAGGGTGATTGCCACAGGGTTGAGCTGAGCCGGACTAGCTCAGGACTAGAGAATCATGGGTTTGGGAGCTGCCTCAGGGGCTAGGAAGGAGCTCTGGTGGAGCAGTGCCTAAGGCATTTGACTGCTAACCAGAAGGTCGGTGGTTCAAACCCATCAGCCACTCTGCAGAAGGAAGACTGGGTGATCTACTTCCGTAAAGATCCCAAAGGGGGTCGCTATGAGTCAGAATTGACTCGACGGCAGTGAGTTTAGTTTTTGGTTTGGTTTAGGGGCTAGGTATTGTGCTGCTTTAAACACCTCAAGCTTCATTCCCTTATAACATTTATTGTTGTTGTTATGTGCCGTTGAGTCAGACCTGACTCATAGCGACCCCTCCTTGGGTTTCCCACGCAGTATCACTACGGAAGTAGATTGCCCCATCTTCCTTCGGAGGAGTGGCTGGTGGGTTTGAACTGCCAGCCTTCTGGTTAGCAGTGGAGTGCCTTAGGCACTATGCTACCAGAGCTCCTATAACATTTATTAGAACCTCTTAAAAAGCTCCTACTCTTCGTAAAGAAAACTCATCATACAAGCAAGTAGGAAATCCTTAAGAAACAGGGAGGGGAAGTTTCATGAATCCAGAGAGTCTTATTTCCAGAAATATAACTTCCTCTAAAGAAGGTCCATGAGTTCTCCAGGCACAGTGAAGTCCACACAATTAACGGAGAAAGTGCAGGGTTCATGGTGATTTAAGTTTCATTGTTTCCCAAATAGAGAGATTCCTCTGCTCACTACCACTAAAAAAATCTGGTATAAAATAAGAGATCTGGTGTTTGTTATAAGAATTACTGTTCACAGATGCCCCTCCCCCACCACAGCACGACGCTTTCCTGAGGAGAAGGGTATCCTACAGGATTCTTTGTTCTCTAGGGTTTGAGCTCTGAGAAGTGCTCTTCAAGCCCAGCTACCCTGGGCCCCAACCTCAGGGCTGAAGGCTGACTCTCTCACCTCTGCAGAGACCTCTCTGCTCTCCCAGAGGAAGTGAATTATTTGAGGAGGGAAATATACTTCTGCAGGAGAGAAGAGGAGATGGGATTTGGCCTCCAATGCTGAGTGTTTGGGGGTGATTAATTCCTGCTTCCTGGGTGGTGCAAACATTTAACTGCTCAGTTGCTAATCAAAAGGTTGGAGGGTTGAGTCCACCCAGAGGTGCCTCAGAAGAAAGGTCTGGAGACCTACTTCCAAAACATCAGCCATGGAAAAGCCTGTGGAGTGTTGTTCTACTCTGACACATCTGGGGTAGCCATGAGTTGCAATTAACTTGACAGCAACGGGTTAACTGGTTAATCCCGTCTTCAATGTTACAACTGTGGCTGATCGTGGTTTAGCAGAAAGAACTTTGACTTTTCAGTAAGGTGGGTCCATGTTTGAATCCTGGCTCTGACAATTACAAGCTGTGTGACATTGAGTCAACCACTTCATCTCACTGAACCTTAGTTTAACGAAAGGGAAATGAAAAAGAGAGTAAGATTTACCTTAACATGAAGGCACAAACTTCTAAAGTATTTTGTATATGGCAGAGGGTACTATTGGGTTGTTCTCTATCAATGCTCTTTATAAAGGCCAGCGTTTTTCCCAACACCCCTCAAACAAAACCAGACTCAGTGCCATCCAGTCAGTTCCAACTCATAGCGACCCCCACTGGGTTTCTGAGGCTGTAAAGCTTTACAGAAGTAGATCGCCCCACTGTCCTCCCACAGAGTGGCTGGTGGGTTTGAATCATTGACCTTTTGGTTAGCAGCCAAATACCTTTATCTACTAGGCCACCAGAGTTCCTTCCAACAACCCTGCAACACCCGCATTTCATTCTTCCTTTATCCTAATCTCTTTCTCTACGTACAGCAGATAACCTAACCTCCAAAATCATCCCTTCAGACATTTCTAGAGAATATGGTTCTCACTCTGGTGGCATAGTGGCTAAGGCATTTGACTGCTAACCAGAAGGCTGGCAGTTCAAACCCACTAGCCACTCCTTGGAAGGAAGTTTGTACAATCTACTTCTATCACCTCAGAAAACCAAGGAGGGGTCGCTGTGAGTTCGATCCAACTTGATGGCAGTGAGTTTGGTTTTTAGTTTTTTATGTTGTTGTTGTTATGTGCCCTTGAGTCAGACTTGACTCATAGCGACCCCTCCTTGGGTTTCTGAGGTGATAATCACTATGGAAGTAGATTGGCCAACCTTTCTTCCAAAGAGTGGCTGGTGGGTTTGAACCACCAGCCTTCTGGTTAGCAGTCAAGTGCCTTAGGCACTATGCTATTAGAGCTGGTTCTCACTAATTGGTCAACCTTCCCAGCTGGAATTCCTAGCAGTAGCTGGGATCAGCTCAGAAATGGGGACAGCTCTGGCAGCATAGTGCCTAAGGCACTTGACTGCTAACTAGAGGGCTGGTGGTTCAAACCTACCAGCCACTCCTCGGAATGAAGATTGGGCAATCTACTTCTGTAGTGATACCGCCTTGGAAACCCAAGGAGCAGTCGCTATGAGTCATGGCTGACTCCACAGCACATAACAACACCAACAGGTCAATGTGTCCATTTCTGCCTCTTGTGGTTTAACACTAGGATCCTTACATCTTAGTCAGTTAGGGCGGTGGGATTGCAGACACTTTACTGCATGAAGGGGAACCATATGTGGGCACTGGCCTTGTGGGGATAAGTGTGTGTGTGGGTGGTGGTGGTGGGCGCTATGTGGTGTACACATCATCCTACTCAAAGCCATTCCTGCTGCACTCACTTCATTGTTACCACTGCCATTGCCAGTACCACCACCACCATGCTCACTCTCCCCACCATTGTCGCCATCACCCAGCACACCAAGCAGGATGGTGTGAGTGTCAAGGAACTAACAGTCACCAGATTCTCAAAGACGACCCCCGGACACACCATATTTTGGTACGTTATTGTATATTCACAAATTAGAGCTTTCAATGGAACCTCAATGTTCCCAAGTCAGTGTGTGTATGCGTGTGTGTCTGTATCTGTGTGTGTGTCTGTCTGTGTGTGCAGGAGAGGGATGGAGGTAAGGCACGTGGTAAGGGGGAAGGGGTCAGAACAAACCAGAGGAGATTAGGGATTTAATTAAACTCCCTGTTTGGGAAAGGGCTTCTAGGTGCAAAGCTGCTTTTCATGATAATGGAAGTTTATCTAAATTCTGTTCTACTGAAGGAAATTTCTTTTACACTTAATTACTGTGGCTAACACAAGCCTTACTTCTTTTTAAAGCCCTTCCCCTGGGTAAGCAGGAAAGCCTTTCGGGCCATTGCTGTGACAGTGTCCCTATACAAGTCCTGTCCAGGCACCAGGCAAGGCCTGTGGATGTGGGGTGGAGAGCTGACTCAGCAAAGTCAAGTCTGGCTCCTGGGACCCTTGAAGGCCCCAGTAGGGCTTTGTAGCCAGCCAGCCAGGGCAGCAGAGGATAACTCTGGGTTTAGGCTGCTGAGGCTAGATCTAGGATCTATGCTCCCAGAACCCCCAAACACTAAACCAAAAAACAAAAACAAAAACTGTCGACTCCTAGTAACCCTGGCATCTCTACAGAGATAGATTGCCCAATCTCCCTTCTGAGGAGTGGCTGCTGGGTTTGAACTGCCAACATTTTGGTTAGCAGTCAAATGCCTTAGGCATTATGATGCCAGAGCTCCCAAACACTAAACAGGACAAACATTCACCTGAGAACAGAGGACTAGGCACCCACAGGTTGGTCACCCGCTTGGTTTGGGAGGGCCTGGAGCAGAGGGAGGCTTTCTGACTGACAGCTCTTGCTGAGCAGGGAGTGGGGGTGGGGAACGTGGAGGAGCTGAGGGTGGAAGAGTTTTATCTCAGCAGTTGGTGGTGGTGGTGACGGCTTTTCACGTTCAGGTAGAAGGATAGACTTCATGACCCATCAGGACAAAAGAAGGGGTAGATGGAAAGATTGGTGGAGAGAGGCAGAATGCTCTGTGGTACAGCAGACACCACAAGGAGGTGGCCCAGAATTCAGCCCACACAAGCAGGGTAGGGAAGGGTTAAAGGGTTTGGGAACTTCTGTTTCCAATCACTTGTCAGCCAGCTTTGCTCTCATCCTTATCAGCAGGGATATGGCCAGGAGAGAGAGGCTCTGAGAGCTTTCCAGGCTCTTCCAAGACTCCAGGCTCTCAGCGTTCCCATTACCTTCTAAGGGCTCCCTGGCTTAGTGTGGAGGAGGACCAGGGGGTGGGTAGGGGTTGGGAACCCAAACATTTTTAATGGAGTAGAGTTTGTGTTGCTAAATACAACCTTGGGGGTGGGGGTGGGGTGGCACTGGGGCTGCTCAATCTCAGCAGTAAACCTTCCCAGTCAAAACTGCTCCTCCTCCCTGCTCCCCTCAGCAGAAAGCCAGATTAGCACAGGTTGTGGTCTTCGCTCCTATTTAATTCACCTCTGGCTAAAACCCTTCAATGTTTTTTACTTTTTCACACTTACCAATGAGTCAAAAATTTACTTCTTGTTGTTATGTGCCGAGTCGGACCTGACTCATAGTGACCCCTCTTTGGGTTTCCAAGGCAGAATCACTATGGAAGTAGATTGCCCAACCTTCCTTCCAAGGAATGGCTGGTGGGTTTGAGCCGCTAGCCTCCTGGTTAGCAGTAAAGTGCCTTAGGCATTACGCCACCAGAGCTCCTAAAAGTCTACTAACCTTTTCAATTTCAGCCATTAGGAAATTTGATAAACCTGTTTTTTATATCATCATTCAAGTTGTTGATTTAAAAATAGCTTCTCTGAGAGAAGACTGAGGACAGAGTCATGCCAATATGGATTGTCCTCCAGAGCTTGACCTCAATCCACACTTGGTACCCTTTGAGTGTGGTTTTTAAACCAGCTACTAATCCATCATACTGTGCTTCCAATCTACTTCTGTAGAGATACCACCTCGGAAACCCAAGGAGAGGTCGCTTTGCGTCAGGTCCGACTCCATGGCACGTAACAACAACAACAATATATAATCTGCCAATGTACCCAGAAGGCCACCCTGAGAAAATGTAAGTCCCTTTCTGAAACCCAGTACACCTGGTCCCCTGCATCTCCCTGATTCTCCAGTCAAGTAATATTCATGTGATATTTGTAGTAGGCAAGAGATATGATATGAATGCAAATGTAAGCATAACTACAACTTTGTAAGGAGCAAGAGTTGCCTGCCAGAACAGTGGTGTGCATGTCAGACATGCCAGGGAGCCTGGTCTGTAAAGGAGACCTAATCAAGAGAAGAAATGGGATCTAAAGGAGATTTGAAATAACAGCAGAGGCTGGGGCAACCATTTTTGGGAGAAGCACCAGTTCTAGTGATTTTGGGGGTTCTGTGACTGTGAGATTGGTCCCTGGTGGTGCAAATGGTTTGCACTAGACTGCTAACTGAAAGATTGGTGGTTTGAACCTACCCAGATGCACTGTGGAAGAAAAGCCTGGTGATCTGCTTCTTTAAAGATTATAACCAGGATAGCCCTGGGGAGCTCATTCTACTCTGAGGGGTTGCCATGAGTTGAAGTCGACTCCACAACAATGGGTGGCTGACTGAGAATAGATCTTGGGCTAAGAACCAAGGTTTTTTCCCTGGTGAACCAGCTGTAAGGTCTTGGTTTTTGCAGGTCTAGAAACTCCAGGCAGTTTCTGAATACCACAGGCTGCTTGAAACCTCCATGGCTCCCTGCTAGCCACCCGGTGAACATCTCCTCATCCTTCATTTTTGGTGCAAGTCTTAGATCCTCTAACAAGTCTTCACTGCTTCCCTATTGCCCCCAAATCCAGACTTTCCAGGTGGAACTCACTATTCTCCCACTGTGACCTTATATAGACTTCCACATTTACATCAAACACACTTTATTATATAGAAGTTAAGGACTTAGGCTTTGAAGTTAGGTGGACAGATTTCAGTTCAGACTTTGCCTCTTATTTCAACCTCTTAAGTTTCCTCTCTTCTGTAAAACTGGGACCCAGTAGGACTGGCATGAGGATGCAATAGATGTTGAACTCAAAGCACTATGTTAGTTATCTCTTGCTGTACAACAAATAGTCCACTAACTTACTAGCTTAAAACAACAATAAACATTTTCTCGTATAGTTTCTGTGGTTCAGGAATTTGGAAGTAGCTTAAATGAGTGATTCTGGCTTGGGTGTTTTAGGAGATTGCAGTGAAGACGTTGGCTGGGTCTGCAGTTATCTGACAGTTTGTCTGAGGCTGGAGCTTGGCTTCCAAGATGGCTCAGTCACATGGCTGTTGGCAGAAGACCTCAGTTCCTTACTGGCTATTGGTAAGAGGCCTTGGTTCTTCCTGATGTGGGCCTCCTTATAGAGCTACTTCAGTGTCCTCACAACATGGCAACTGGATTCCTTTGGAGAGAGTGATCCAAGATAGAGTAAGGTGGAAGGCTCGATGTTGTTTATGATGGGAGGTCCGTCATACACTCTTATTTCCAAAAATCCTGTTAATTACACAAATCAGTGCTATTTAGTATAGAAGACAATGCAAGTGCATGAATCCCAGGAAGTGAAGAAAACCATCTTGGTGGCTGGCTACCATAAGTGCTTAGCAAAGTGTTTTTCAAAAGTGTATCATAGGGCTCAATAAATGTTAGCTGCTATTGTTATTAATTCACACAGCTGTATTCTCTACTAGAAAATAAACTCCTTGAGTGTAGAGATCATGTCTTTAGCCTGTTTGCATACCAAATGTTTATAGCAGGATCAAGCATACTGGTTAAAAAAACAAAACAAAATAAAACAAAAAACCACTGCCATTAAGTGGATTCTGACTCATAGTGACCCCCAGTGGATTTCCAAAGCTGTAAATCTTTTCAGAAGTAGATTGTTTCATCTTCCTCTCACAGAGCAGCTGGTGGATCTGAACCACTGATTTCCTGGTTAGCAGCCAAATGCCTTACCTATCACACCACCAGAGTTCCTTAAGTATACTGGTAAATCCATATTAAATATAGATGGAGAATATATGCCTGAACGTATACGTGGCTCTGAGAGGGTTAGTCTGGTGGCAGG
This sequence comes from Orycteropus afer afer, assembly GCF_000298275.1. NCBI lineage: Eukaryota > Metazoa > Chordata > Mammalia > Tubulidentata > Orycteropodidae > Orycteropus > Orycteropus afer. The sequence continues at coordinate 1,806,041 of NW_006921931.1, forward strand.
CTCAGGGTGATGGGAAGAGAAGTCACACTTAGATGTTAAGTAGGATTTCCTAACTCAACTCAGATGTGTATCTGGAGTTCCAACCTATGGAGAGTCAAGAAGGAGCTCTGGTGGTGCAGTGGTTAAAGCATATGGCTGCTCACCAGCGTCGGCAGTTCTAACCCACCAACCACTCCGCAGGAAAAAGATGGAGCAGCCTGCTTCCATAAAGATTTACAGCCTGGGAAACCCTATAGGGCAGTTCTAGTTTGTCCTATAGGGCCGCTATGAGTCGGAATTCACTCAATGGCAATGGGTTTGTGTAGTTAAGATCTCACATTTTGATGCTTGAGCACTAAAAGATCTTTGAGGTCCATAAGATCAGGCAAGTGCAGGTGAAGTTCTCATGATTCTTTTTGGAAAAGGAGCCAGAGTAGAAATTTGGTATGGATCAACAGTGTGGAACAATGGTGCCAAACCCCATGATCTATTCCCATTGCTGTTAAATTCTCTGGGCCAAGGCAGGCATGGGAACTTCTTGATATTTTTCTCATACTCAAATTCCTGTCTTGATGACTCCTCTGTCCTACCAGGCAGAACATTTTCCCTTTCTAGGAGACTCTCATGCACATTTCTTGGAGTTAATTAAAAGGTGCACAGAGAGTTTCATGTCAAAGGCCTGAGCCTCTCTGACATAAATGCCTGCCTGCTAACTCTGGCCCTTCCAGTAGGAAAGGGTCTGAGTCTGTGTGATGATTTATATTCTGGGCAATATTGAGTTTCCAGATGTCTAGTTCAAGTTGTAAGTTTTGCCCTCACTCTCTGGTCTTGAAAGTTCACTGACTGTCCATTTTTCACAGATAGAGTCCACAGTTCCTGCTGGTACTGTGCCCATCTGCCCCACTTTCCAACAAGAAGCCACTCCATAGGGCTGCACCTCCAGGACACTCTGAGACAAAGACTGATGGAAGGAGCAGGTGTTGTCTCAGAGACTTCCCATGTAGATCATATTGCCCCTTGCTTGAGGTTCCAAGTGAATGGCTTCAATTGGCTCTTTCGAAAAGCAAGGGTGAATGGTGCAAGAAGAAGGCAAATCTTTTTTTGGGGGGGGGTGGTGGTGGTGATCGTCATGGTAGAAAAAGCTTGGTTGCACAGAATAATATTTTGTCCCTGGAAAATAAAAAGGCATTTGAGATGTGTAAATTATGGATGCAACAGAACCATGGGAGAGAGATTGTATTTAATCACATCTAAGCCAAAGCAGATCACCACATGGGACTCTGAAAGGAAATTAAAAATGCTTATTGATTGAAATAAAAAAAATATATACTGTAACTGCATTGGAGGGAAAAGATATTGTATATCAGACACAATTATAATCCAAGGCAAATGGATTCTGGAATGTACCCCATTTTGAATGAGCTTCTTTTATGGTATTTATTTCCCTTTCCATTAGGATTTAATCAGAAGGAGAACATTTTTGGTGGAGACAGCACTGGGAAATATGGCCTGTAGGAGAGTTGGGGACTTAGAGTATGAAGACATCTTTGGGTGTAGGATCCAGGTGATCGATCTGGGCAAATGTGATTTTATTTGTTTTCAAATCCCCCCTCTGCAAAGCTGTGGAAGAAATTGTGTCATTCCTGATAGGAATCCCAGCCAAAGTGTTCCCTTGGAGATAAAAACACAGAATAAGAGTTTCAAGAAATTTTTTTTTAGGTGGGTGGAAGAGGTAAAAAGAATGTTAACGAAACAGTTGATTAATTATATAATGAAATTAAAAATAAAATGAATATTTATGACTGGTTGAAATATTTAAAAAGATGCAGAAGCAGAATGAGGTTTCAGAGCATAACCAGGGAGTGGAACAGAATGAACAATGAGAGGACAGCGTGGAAATCAAATCGAGGAAACAGGATTTTCACTATTGATTATTAGAAAAACAATGACTAATTCTTTTCAAAAAACAAATGATGGTTCTAGGAAAAGAGACAGAGAACAATGTCAGCCTTGGGGAGACTATAGAATATTGTAAGCTGTGAGTTTTATGGATGGTATCTCTTGTTTCCTGCGTGACTAAGAAGATTGTTCTTTATCATTTAATTGAGTTGACGACCATTTATTGAACACACGTTATATACCAAGCTCTGTGTTAGGTGTTGGGATATAAAGATACATAAAACATGGTCCCCACCTTAAACAAATGCTCAGAGCACAGTAAGGATGATAAGGTATATTAACAGCTAGAATTTATTGAGCACTCACTACATATTAAATATGTATTATATATTACAGTCTATTATGGAAGCAGAGATTTTATGTTTTGAGTCACATTCGTATCTCCGTTGCTTGTCACATAATCCACCAAACCAAACCCATTGCCGTTGAGTTGATTCCAACCCATAGCAACCCTATAGGACAGAGTAGATCTGTACCATAGTGTTTCCAAGGCTGTAAATCTTTACTGAACCCAACTCCCACATCTTTATCCTGCGCAGCAGCTGGTGGGTTCAAATTAGGAACATTTTGGTTAGCAGCTGAGCACTTTAACCACTGTGCCACCAGAGCTTGTTTGCTGGTCACAAAGGCATTCAATAAATATATTTTTAAAATATATTTTTATAAACCTTATAACAAGTCTATGAGTAGGTGCAATTATGAACTCTATACAGATGAGGAAACTGAGACACAAGGAGATTAAGCACTTGATAGGAAGTAGTAGTAGTAGTAGCCACTCCTCGGAAGGAAGGTTGGGCAACCCTACTTCTGTAGTGATACTGCCTCAGAAACCCAAGGAGGGGTCGCTATGAGTCAGGACTGACTCGACGGCACATAACAACAACAACAACAGGAAGTAGTAGAGAAAAGATTTGAACCCAGGAAGTGCTATAAGCCACTATACACATCACTCCCTTGAAAAGTACATGAATAATCGAAATGCAAGACAGAAAATGAAAAGCACTCCTTGGGGATGACAAGAAATTGAGGTAGGAGTATAGGGAAGGCAATGAAGGGGCAGTATTTGAGTTGAGTGGGAATAACATTTGAGTTGAGTCTTAAACTATAGGTAGGATTTCCATAAGTGAGCATATAGGGAAGTGTCCTCCAGGTGGAGAAGATAATACGAACCAATGTTCAGATTTGGAAAAATAAAAGATGCATTTGGAGAATGCTTACAATTCTAGTTTGCTGGGGAAGAAGCCCTCCTCTGTGACAGTAGTAGGAGACTAGCTGGGGTGGGTTAGAAGACCTCAGGAGTAGATCTTCTCACACTGTCATGTGCACATGAATCACTGGGGGTCTTGTTAAAACAGAACTTCTGATTCAGCAGGTGTGCAGTGCCAGCCCCCAGGTGATGCTAAGGTTGCTGGACTGTGGACCACACTCTAAGCAGCAGGCTCTAGGGAGTTTTGCTTGCTGGGTGTGAGGCTATGGTCTTTATTTGGTAAGCCTAAGACTACACAGATGGATTTCAAGCAGGGCAATAAGACTTCGGAAAAACAGCTTGGTGATAGTTTAGGATGCTCTGGAGGGAGTTTTGAGCTTTGGCTCCTTTCGCTCTTAACTTATAACTCTCAAAGCTCAGAACGCAAATTCAGTAGGGGTTCAGGCAGGAAAACAGAAACTCTCTCCTAGATAATTTGTTGTTGTTGTTATTAGGTGCTGTCCATTTGACTCCGACTCATAGCAACTTTATGTATAACATAAGGAAATGTTGCCTGGTTCTGAGCCATTCTCACTATTGCTGCTGTGTTTGAGTACATTGTTTGCACTCGCCATTTCAACCCATCTCATTGAGAGTCTCTGTATTTTTCAGTGACATTCTACTTTACCAAGCATGATGTCCTTTTCCTGATAATATGTCCAAAGCTAGCAAGACAAGTCTCACCATCCTTGTGTCTAAGGAGCATTTTGGCTATACTTCTTAAGACAGATTTGTTCATTTTCTAGAAGTCCATGGTATATTCAATATTCTTTGCCAATACAGCAATTCAAATGCATCAATTATTCTTCAGTCTTCCTTATTTATTGTCCAGCTTTCACATGCACATGAGGCAATTGAAAATAACATGGCTTGGGGCAGATTTACCTTAGCCATCAAAGTGACATGCAGATATTTTAACAGAAATTTAGTCTTTGACTTCTGCTTGCCACTTACTCATGAAAGCTATCTAGAAACTGTTCTTCCCACTCCTCCAGGATTAGTTAGAAGTAAAATCAGTCACTAACTTCTAGGCACTTGAAAGGGGATACAATGTTAGCTTGACCTTGGGCCATTTTGTGGACTTATGTGTGTATAGGCTGGGCCCAGAACCCAGCACACATGATCACTTTTCCACAATGGGCAGATCTGCTCAGGGGCTGAAAAATACTGCCAGTTTCAGCCTGAAAAAGACATCATCAGGAAATTAAATTGTAGCTCTAAAAAAATCTCACACTGCTTTTCTGGCACTGGTCTGTCTCCCAACAGAGATATCTCCCTCAGCCTGGGGGCCTCCTTCCGGCTTCCACCCCTCCACCTCTGATCTTTCCACACTCTCTCTCCCCTCCCTTAGACTTCCCATCCCTACCTCTTCTCTTTCTTCCTTATCTCTCAGAATCCCTAGCTTTCCTTCTTTCTTAGCTCTGGGCTCCCCCCTTTCTTAGTTCAGTCCTCCCTTCCTGGCTTTAGACCTCCAGCTTTCCCTCAGCTCCATGGAAGCCTCTGTCTGTCTCCCTTTCACTTCCCATCAGGGAATCCTAAATGCTGAATAGGCCCTCTGACCAGGCACTGAAGGGGACTTGGCTGGGACCAGGGAGGGGCTGAGGACCTGCCGAGGCCACACAGAAGCCTATTGATGAGGCAGCCCCTCCACACAGACAACCCAATCCTAGTCGCCTTGGCTGCAGGCGGAGAGAGACGTCCCTTGAGACAGTGGCCAACATCCTGGCCATCATGAATGACCTCAGTGTCTCCAGCTGGTGGGGAACCTTTGCTTTCTAGCCTCCAAATCCTCCAGGCCTATCAGCTCCACCATTGGTGTGAATATATTTGTCTTGAAAATAATTTGTCAGTACATCTCCATCAGCAGTGCTGATTTCATTAATTGGAAGAATTAGCTCTTTGTAGCCAATGGAAGAAAATGGAGCCAAAACACATGGAACGGTTTTCCCCTGTGACCCAGAGACCCTTGGACGAACTCCTGGGTGCCATGAAAATGGATCATTCTGCAGAAAGAATATCATTGGATGTTTATTTAACATCACTCCACATCCAAAGAAAGACCTTCGGATCACTCTCACATCTGGCTGCCTTTCTTCCCTCACTTTTTCTTGCAGAGTCAGGGCAGGGAGGAAACTTCATCAGTCTGAAAGCATCCAGCAACAAAGTGTAAATTAAATGTGCAGGGAGGCCAGAGTAGGGAGAGTCTTTCATCCTTGGGGTGAAGGACTAAGAAGCCTGAGTTTTTAACACCCCTTCCACCTCCTCCAGCTCAATATGGGCAGAGCTCGTTCTGGATACCACATCTGCCACTAAGAGCTGTGTGACCTTTGGCAAGCCTTCTGAACTTCAGTATCCTTACAGGTAAAATGTGGAAAGAACACATACTCACAGTGCTATTGGAAGATTAAAGGGGATAATATGTGTAGACTGTATGATACATGATAGACATTTGATTGATAGTAGCTGCTATTATAATTTCTGGGATCAAAACCAGAACAGAATCTCAACTGGTCATGGATCTCCAGTTTCTACACCTCAGAGACCCAGCCTTACTGGCCTCGTTCAGGGAGACAGATGGGCCAAAGTATTTCCAATGGGGAGAGACAGATGGACAAAATACGATGATCAAGGGAATGGGATAGAATGATGGGCTATTGGAGTGACTGACAGATGGAACATCTCATGGGGAAGGTGGATTTATGATAACCCAAAGGGAGATAACGAAAAATGGTTGTCCTGTGGGAGGACAGATGGATGAGGGTCCAATAGAGGAGACAGAGAGATGACAGTACAAAGTATAAGACAGATGGATGGCAATTTCAGAGTGGGGTTCGGGGGACGGGGGTGGGCAACACCATGATTGGAGAGAACAGATGGACAGCATGCTGTTGGTGGGTCTGGGGCTTCCTGTTTAGTCTCTATTCCTCAGGCTGGGACATCCCTAGGAGTTTGTAAGAACCTTAGGGGCCTGCGGGTATGAGAGAGAGAGAGAGAGAGAGAGAGAGAGAATGAGAGCACACTCCACCTAGCCTGATAGGACACCAGAGTCAGCCTGACCTTTGTTCATCCCTCCTCCCACAACCCCTCTCTGGGTGGCCCTATAGATAAAGGCTCAGCTATAAGGAGGAAAAGGAGGAAGAAGAGGAGGAGGAGGGAGGAAGCAGTCTTTTGAAAGAAAGGGGAAATAAAAACTGCCTAAATGTTTTATTTATTTAAAATAAAGGTTCAGTTATGCTTGACTGTAAACACACAGGCCCATCCCTCCCTCCCTTCCTCTTCTCATGGCAGAGGGCTCGGACCACACAGCAAGTCGGGGGCAGGAGGTAGGGAGAAGGCCAGAGTAGGCTGTGAGGAGGGGTGGGACTAGGGTTCCCCAGGTGCAGGGAGGGAATAGCAGTTGTGGAGCTCATTGACCTTCTGAGCAATGCTGGGCTGAGCTGGTCCAAGATATGGCTGGCCTTCCACTACCAGTTCTTCAGCACACAAACCAGCAAGAGTCCACATGGTTTCAACTCCACACACACATGCAAACAACCCAGGGACTACCCAGACACACAGACAGACATACAGGAAAGCAGACTTTGAATAGTTCTGACTTGCAGGTGCACAGACCTTTCAGATTCCCTCCCCATTTCTCCCTTTGTCAGATACAGCACAGCAGGATCCCAGAGGAGGTGGGTGAAACTCCAGCTATGGGTCACATTTTCTATTTGAGCTAAAACTTCCTACCTGCATTTTGTCCTGTTTCCTTCAGATTCCACCTGACTTCCTTCCATTCTTCTCAATGACTGAGCTGTTTGGTGGCCTGTAAGATTCTGGGAGCTCACTGGAGGAGGAGGGCAATGTGGATGGAGAAGAATCCAGAGTAGAGAGAGATCTGGGGGAACCCTGGCTTGCAGATCCTTTGTGAAGAGGTTGCTGGGGCCCTCCATTGGTGTCCAACTAACCAGGGAGTGGTGTGCAGAGTCAGCAGAGAACAGGCCAGAAATATTTGTGATAAGAACCGTCCCCTTTTGCAAACTCCCCTCACTCCCAGACCCAGCTGAGGGATAAGGGCCACAGAGGCTGCTGAGCTGAGCAGGGAGCTTCAGAAAAGGCTGTTGCAAAAGCCACCCTTTGGGACTGCAGTAGGAAAGGTTGCAATCACAGAGGCCCCTGGGGTCCAAAGAAAAGCAGCACTTTGGGATCAAAATGGCCCTGGAACCCAGCCAGGACTGCTCTCCTTTGGAATCAGGAATTTCAATCCGACTTCACAAGGTCAAACCAATCCTTTAAGAAGAATAAAAACCCCTCAGCTGTGTTAAAGTGAGTTGCAGAGGGGGCAGAGAGCAGGCTGTGACTACAGCCTGACCCCAGGGGACTGATTCCATGCTCCGGGTTGGTGCCAGTTGGAGGGTTTCAGTAATTTTAACCAGGAAAACCAGAGAATGAAAGGACAGAGACTAGACTGGAAGCTCTCAGAGGGAATTCAACCAAAAGGGGTCTTCTGCTGGGGTTTAATAAAGTCCTCAGGAACATGTGTCCCGCAGCCGTTTACAAAGCCCAGTGCTCCCTGGGTTTCCTCTGACTCCTCTTTACTCAAGGCCCAGCAGCTCCACCATCTGTGGTTGACTTGGACAGCTCACAAAGGAGCTGGAAGTGCTGCAAAGGAACACCCCACCGGTGGGGGTGAGGCTTTGGGCCTCCTGCTATTGTACTCGTGCCCTTTCTTAAGGATTAGCAGCTCCAATCTATCCCGGGGGGCTGCACTGTAAATGCCTGTGTAATGCTAATTTGTGGTTGGCAGGAGATTGATTGGGAAGAAGCTGAACAATGGTAAGAGAAGGCTCCACTCCCTCCCCCACTTGGAGTGGTTGATGTGTGTGCATGTGTGTGTGCCTTCCAGGAGGAGTGTAGCAACAGGCCACAGAAAAGATGATTGAAAGAGAGGATGGAGATTAAATCACTGATGGTCAGAATATGAAGGAGGCAGTTGTTGTTGTTGTTGTTATGTGCCGTTGAGTTGGACCCGACTCATAGCAACCCCTCCTTGGGTTTCCGAGGCAGTATCACTACGGAAGTAGATTGCCCCATCTTCCTTCCGAGGAGTGGCTGGTGGGTTTGAACCGCGAGCCTTCTGGTTAGCAGTAAGAAGTATATTTCAGCAGGATTTCTTGATGGAGAACCAGGCAGGAGTTTGATTCAGCCTGAATTGGGGAGTGAGCCTTAGAGAATACAGATGGCAAACACTGCTTTTTTTCAGGTTTCAAGATGACTTGTATAGAGAGGGTGCTGGGGCTAGGGAAGCAAGAACTCTGAATGGGGCTGGGATTAGACACTGGGATAATCTGTTGTTGGCTGCCATTAAGTCATGGCCACCTTATATGTAACGGAACAAAACGCTGCGAGCTCTGTGCTATCTCATGATTGTTGGTATGTTTAAGCCCATTGTTGTGGCTTTTGTGCACTCCATCCCATCGAAGATTTCCCTCATTTTTGCCGACCTCCTCCAAACATGATGCCATTTTCTAGCAATTAGTATTTCCTGACAACATGTTCAAAGTAAGTAAGCAGAAGGCTTATCATCCACACTTCTAAGGAGCAATCTGGTTGAGTTTCTTCTAAAACTGATTCATTCATTCTTCGGGAAGTACATGGTATATTAAATATTCTTTACCAATTTCACAATCTGAATGCATCAATAAGTATAGTTCCCACTTAATAAACATTTATTGTACATTAAGTACTGTGCAGTCCTTAATATACATTAACTCACTAATGTTTCTTGCTGCCCTGTGATGTGGGTAGTGCTACTCCTGTTTTACAGGAGGAAGCCAATTCTTGGAGGGATTAAATAGTTGGATAATGATCTCTGAACTAGCAAGAGACAGACCTGAAGCCTGATGAACACAACATTCCATTCTCTCATGGTGTAGATGGCACCTGCCAGTAAATTATACTGAGAGAACCCACTTACTCTAGTGTCTATACCCCTCTGAATAGCTGGATAGATGCCACATTCTGGGACTGCAGTCCTCAGGCAAGAGCACAAAGGATTCACAAAGTTTCTAGGAGCAAAAAGAGAGAGCAAAGACTAGCCACTTGTGTGGATGCCTTTAGAATTTCAGTTTAAAGATGAAAACACAAAGTTCTGCTACCCTTATACCACAGAGAACTGTCATGTGACCTCTGTGAGACTGGAACAAGGATCAAAACCAGCTTCATGGTGTACACAAAGGGAGAATAATGTCACAGGCCCATAGAAGACCTACAGCCTGAATGGATAAAGACTAGGGTGAGGGTTGAGAAATAAAAACCAGCTAGGAATCCCTCTGCCAGGTCTCCAGGAAGAAGAGAGTCACACTATGCCATGAACTGGAAATTCTCCCATACAGGTCATGAAGTTCTGTTGATTGATTGACTGATTCTTAGTGGAATGTTGCTGTTGTTGGCTGCTGTCAAGCCGGCCCTTTCCTGCACCATCCATGATTGGTCTGTTGTGATCCATAGGGTTTTCATTGGCTGATTATCAGGAGTAAATCACCAGGTCTCTCTTCCTAATTCATCTTACTCTGGAAGTTCCACTGAAAGCTGTTCAGCATCATAGCAGCATGTAAGCCTCCACTGGCTTAGCATGATGTGCATTGGGCAGGAATTGAACCCAGGTCTCCCACATGGAAGATGGGAATTCTACCACTGAACTCTTGAAATGGTCTGGAAGACCTGGCCCCAAAGCAGACTTGTCTCTCTAGGGTTGACTTCTTGTCACCCACACTAAGCAAAGTTCACAGAAGCATATCAGAGCACACAGAGCCTGTCATAGGACTGGAGGCTTTAAGCTGGCTAAATGCTTGCATTGTGTGCCTACCTGCTCTTCTGACCTCTGTGGTCTAAAACCCATATTATCTGCTTTTGTCTCACTACCTGTTTCTCTGTCTTCATGAACACCAGTTTGCTTTGGCTGAACCAGATAGCTAGGCAGGTACACCTTCCCTTGCATGATGCCCTGAACTCTATCTATGCAAGCAGGGTCAGATTTCTTTGTCATAATGCCCCTAGTGCCTGATACATGGTAGGCACTCCATGAGTATTTATTGAATGAATGAATTGAAGAAACTGACCCTATTAGAAAGAGAAGATGGTTCTGAGGCAAGATGACTGCACTCCCTAAATAGAATCTCTAGACAAAGGGTGCTCTCCATTCTTAGCCTTTGGGAGAATACAAGGGCCCAGGGACCTGCCTTCCAATGAGGCTGCACTGGCTTTGGGTATGTTGCTGTTGTTAGGTGCCATCGAGTTGGTTTCATCTCATAATGACCCTATGTACAATAGAACAAAACACTGCCCCATCCTGTACCATTTTCACAGTTCTTGCTATGCTTGAGAGCCCATTGTTGCAGCCACTGGGTTAATCCATCTCACTGAGGGTCTTCCCCTTTTTCTCTGACCCTCCACTTTACCGAGCATGATATTCTTCTCTAGGGAATGGTCCCTTCTGATAACATGACTAAAGTAGGGAGACAGAGTCTGGCCATTCTTGGTTCCAAGGAGCATTCTGGCTGCACTTCTTCTAGGACAGATTTGTTTGTGTTCCTGGCAGTCCACAGTACTTTCAATATTCTTCTCCAACACGACAACTCAAAAGCATCAACTTCTCTTTGGTCTTTCTTATTCATTGTCCAGCTTTCACATGTGTATGAGGGGATTGGAAATACCATGGCTTGGGGTAGGTATACCTTAGTCTTCAAAGTGACATCTTAGCTCCTTAACACTTTAAAGAAGTCTTTTGCAGCAGATTTGCCAGTTCCATACAGTATCTGATTTCTTTTTAACTTTTTATTATGATTTGGGTGAAATTTCACAAAGCAGATTCATTTTTCATTTAGAAAGTCATGTACATATTTAGTTTTGTGATGCTGTTTACATTTCCCGCAATGTAACATCTCACCTCCCACTTCCTCCCTGTGGTTACCCTTTCTCTGTGTCCTTGCCTATGCATTTGTGCCTCCCTACATTTCCCCCTGTATAAATGCTGCCTTTCTGATCTCCCATGGTTGATTATTCTAAAGAGTGCATCTCCTATGATTGTTTGATTTCTTGACTGCTACTTCTATAAGTAGGAGCTCTGGCAGTGTAGTGCCTAAGGCACTTGACTGCTAACTAGAAGGCTGATGGTTCAAATCCACTAGCCACTCTTCAGAAGGGAGGTTGGGCAATCTACTTCCATAGAGATGCTGCCTCGGAAACCCAAGGAGGGATCGCTATGAGTTGGGTCCGACTAGACAGCTCATAACAACAACAACAACAACAACACTTCTAAAAGTGTTGATTGTGGATATGAGTAAAATGAAATCCATGACAACTTCAATCTTTTCTCCATTTATCATGGTGTTGCTTATTGGTCCAATTGTGAGGATTTTTTTTTTTTTTAATGTTGAGGTATAATTCATGATGAAGACTGTAGTCTTTGACCTTCATCTGTAAGTGCTTCAAGTTACCTACACTTTTAGCAAGCAAGGTCATGTCATCTGCATATCATATATTGTTAATGAATCTTCCTCCAATCCTGAAGCCACTTTCTTCCTCATATACTCCAGCTTCTTAGATTATTTGCTCAGTATAAAGATTGAATAAGTATGGTGAAAAGATACAACTCTGATGCACACCCTTTCTGATTTTAAACCATGCAGTATTCCCTTTTTCCATTCAAATGACAGTTTCTTGGTCTATGTACAGGTTACTCATGAGCACAATTAAGTGTGCTGGAATTCCCATTCTTTGTAATATTTTCTATAATTTGCTATGATCCACACAGTCGAATGCCTTTGCATAGTAAGGAAAACACAGGTAAATATCTTTCTGGTATTCTTTGCTTTCAGTCAAGATCCATCTGACATCAACAATGATATTCCTTGTTCCACTTCCTTTTCTGAATCCAGTTTGAATCTCTAGAAGTTCCCTATCAATATACTGCTGCAGCCATTTTTGAATGATCTTCAGAAAAAGTTTAATTGCATGTGATATTAATGATATTGTTTGATAATTTCCACATTCTGTTGGATCACCTTTCTTTGGAATGGGAACTAATATGGATCATTTCCACTCAGTTGGCCAGGTAACTGTCTTCTAAATTTCTTGGCATAAATGAGTAAGTGACTCCAGTGCTGTATCTCTTTGTTGAAGCATCTCAATGGATATTCTGTCAATTCCTAGATTTTTGTCTTTTCCAATTCCACTGGTACAGCTTGGATTTCTTCCTTCAGTAGCATTGGTTCTTGATCATATGCTACCTCCCAAAATAGTTGAACATAGACCAATTCTTATGAGTACAGTGACTCTGTGTATTCCTTTCATCATCTTTTGATATTTCTTGCATCATTCAATATTTTGCTCATATTGTAACTCAAGTCTTGAATTCTTTCTTCAGTTCTTTCAGCTGACTTTTTTTTTTTTTTTTGAGTGAGTAGGATTTTTATTTTTTTTATTTTATTTTTTTTT
>NW_006921931.1:1821212-1846948 GCF_000298275.1 Orycteropus afer afer
TTAGGATTTGGGTGAAGATTTACAGAGTAAATTCACTTTTCATACAGCAGTTCACATATACTTTGTCTCATGTCATTGACCAAAATTTACAATGCAGCAGATCCCCTCCCACTTCCTCCCCATAGTTACCTCCTCCCAGTGTCCATCCCTTCATACTCTTCGAGAGGCCCATATCTTGTCTGGTCTTTGGTCATTGGTGTTCAATGCATGAAATCTATTCTTCAGATGGTCTCTAAATTCAGGTGGGGTATAATCAAAGTTGTATTTTGGCTCTCAAGGACTCGTTTTAATTTTCTTCAGCTTCAACATGCACTTGTATGTGAGCAATCTGATTCCTGTGCATTCCATCTGCAAGGTCCACATGAATAGCTGCCATTTATGTTGTTGAAAAATGTATTTGTAATGAATAGGTTTTTGATCTTACAAAATTCTGTTATGCGATCTCCACAGTCATTTCTATCACTAAGACCATATTTTCCAACTACTGATCCTGCTTCTTTGTTTCCAACTTTTGTATTCCAATCACTAGTAAATATCTATACTTCTTGATTGCATGTTTGGTCAATTTCAAGCTGCAAAAGTTGGTAAAATCTTCAATTTCTTCATCTTTAGCTTTGGGATTGCTGTGCAAATATGAATAATAGTAGTAATTAACTGGTCTTCCTTTTAGGCATATGGGTATTATCCTATCTCTGACAGCATTGTACTTCAGGACAGATCTTGAAATGTTCCTTTTGAAGATGAATGCAACACCATTCCTCTTTAATTTGTCATTCCTGGCATAGTATACCATATGATTGTCTGATTTAAAATGGCCAATGCCAGTGCTCACTCATGCTTAGGATGTCAATCTTTATGTGTTCCATTTCATTTTTGACATCTTCCAATTTTCCTAGGTTCATACTGTGTACATTCTACATTCCAATTATTACCGGATGTTTGAAGCTATTTCTTCCTATTTTGAATTGTGTCCCATCAGCAAATGAAGGTCCCAAACCTTTATTCCATCCACCTCATTTAGCTCGACTCTACTTTGAGGTAGCTTTTCTCTAGTCATATTTTGAGTGCCAATCTGAGGAGTTCATCTTCTGGCACTACATCAGACAATGTTATACTGCTAATCATAAAGTTTTGCAGTAATGTATCAGACAGTGTTTCATTGCTACTCATAAGGTTTTCAATGGCCAAGTTTTTCAGAAGTGGATGGTCCTGTCCTTTTTTCCAGTCTGTCTTAGGCTGGAAGCTCCACTGAAACCTATCTACCATAAGTCACCTAGTTGGTATTTGAAATACTAGTGGCATAACCTCTATCCTTACAGCAACATGTAAGCTACCACAGTACGACAAACTGACAGACAAGTTTGGGTATGGATTTCCTATATTTTGACTCCCTTCTACCCATTGGATTCATGGCATGGCCTAAATTTACTTTCTTTCTGCCCTTGATCTGTGGTTCTATGCACCCTACTTATTTGACAACTCTGGTTGGTTAAGCTCCACCCCCTACCCCCACCGCCACCCCGTCTGTGGCTTTGTTGCCACCTAAAGTCTCAGAGAATGAGTGATCTTGTATAATTTGCATTAATGATCTCCTCTGTAAAAGGCAGGTAATGCTAGCAACCTCACAGAGCTGGATGAGGATTAAATTAGATAATGCTCATGTCTTGTTTTAGTTATCTATTGCCGTGAAACAAATTACCCCAGGATTTAGTGGCTTAAAACAATATCTATTATCTCATTGCTTCTGTGGGTCAGGAATCTTGTTAGAGTTCAGCTGGGTCCTCTGTCTCAAGGTCTCTCAGCAGCCTTAGACTGTAATCAAGGTGTTGACCAGGCCTATGGTCATTTCAAGGCTTGACAGGGGAAGGACCCACCTGTAAACTCACTCTAGTGGTTGTTGGGATGTTGGCAGGATTCATTTCCTTGCAGACTTTTGGCTGGAAGCCACCTCAGTCTCTACTACAGGAGCCTCTCCATAGAGAGGTATGGATTTCATAGGGCACCTCACAATATAGATAGTGGCTTGCTTCATCACAGAAAGTAAGGGAGAAACAACACACACACACACACACACACACACACAGAGAGAAATGGAGGAAGAGAGAGAGAAAACAAGGCAGAAGACAGTTTTTTTGGTAATATAATCTCATATGTGACATCCTATCACTTTTGGCATAATCTGTTCCTTAGAAGCAAGTCACTAGGTACAGCTCACAGTCAAAGGTAGGAGATTAATGTGTGAATAGCAGGAGGAAGGGATCATTAAGAATCATTTCAGAAGCTGCCTACACACTTACAAAGAGCCTAGCAAAGTGCCTGATACATAGCAATTGCTCAAGAGAAGATACCATTTTTGCTTGGTATGGTGACATGGTCTAGGATGTGGTCCAAGTTTCTACTGTCCCATTTTCATTCCTGTTGATATTGCTGGGTTTTCTATGAAGGTTTTTCCCTCTAACACCATGTGGTTTGTGATTCCTCTTTCTGGGTGAGGCCAGCAGGTGGAAGATAGAGGCTAACTTACACTCATCCTGTCTTGCTAACCACCTCTTCATGAACATGTGTGGTCTTGCACTTTAATTTCCTGCTCACCTGCTTAGTGGAGGATCTGATTTCTTCTTGTGTTTATTTTTTTTTCTTTAGCTGGCTGGAGACAGGTATTTCTTTTGGACCATCTGGTAGCCATTCACCTTTGTGGCAGCTTAAGAAAGGAATCAGTATCATTTGTTTCTTTAGCAGTATCTGCTCCCTTTGGCAGCAAGTTACCTTTATCACCTCTTAAAATTCTTACTAT
Organism: Orycteropus afer afer; assembly: GCF_000298275.1. Taxonomy (NCBI): domain Eukaryota; kingdom Metazoa; phylum Chordata; class Mammalia; order Tubulidentata; family Orycteropodidae; genus Orycteropus; species Orycteropus afer. The sequence continues at coordinate 1,824,007 of NW_006921931.1, forward strand.
GTCGGTCCTTCTGATACCTTCGGGACTCTTTAGATTCTCTAACTTTGTGCAACTTGCACCTTCTTCTTTGATATACCTTCTCACACCTTTCTTTTTGTACCCAAGTTGTCAACATCCTGTATATAATTGTAAGACTGTTGCGCCTTTCGCTATCCCTCTGACAGTGATGGATTCACTCCAACTAGACCAGGCCCAAAGTAATTGGAAAACAATCAACTGAAAGAGAAAATATGACCCCTGCCCTGGTCCTGTCCGTTACAACTCCTAAGGCCTTTGGCCTAGTTTTGGTGGGTGATTTAGGGAGGGCACAGTGTGGGAAGATGGGAAATTCCTGGGCAAGAATGAGGTGGGTGGAGCCTCTTCCTTCTGCTCTGGCTTTGTAGCCTGAAAGTCTTAAGGTCTATTGTCTCTCCCAATGCCCCTAGAAGATGAAGAATCATGGACTGGTTTCCCACTTAACAGATGGGGCATTAACAGCTCCCATTATGGAGTCTTAACTCAGCATGCTCTGTGGAACTTTCATGGGCAGGAGTATTGCAAAAGACAGCAGTGATGCACTAGCCCATCTGGCCACAGAATGCAAACACTTATAAGTGTCATGATATGCCTTTCCTGAAGACAGTGCTGCATGGAGTAGATGATGAATTCCTTGGTTAGAATGAAGTCAAAGACTGTCCTTTGAGATATTAAAACTCCTCCAGCACAATCCAAATCCTAGGCTTTTATTGGTTAATGGATCTGATTATCATTTCTAGGGTCTATTACTATAATGTTGTGGTCATGAGTGTGCACTTTGGTCAGATAGGCCTTGATTTGAATCTCAGCTTCTTCACTCATTACTAATGCGGCCCTCGCTAGCCTCTTAATTTCTCAGTTTCTTCATCTGTAAAATGGGCATAATGATGGTTTCTATTCTCATTGAGTTGTTATGAAGGTTACATAAAATAATAAGTGCAATAGTATACTTAGCACAAAGTGCCTGGAGTATAGTAAACATTCAAGGTCTACTGTAGTATTATTATTTCTGTCCCTAAGACTATACAGTAGCAGAAGCCTTAGTTTTTGAAGCTTACCGTCTCTGCTATGCATCTTACCTTATGCAGATTGTCCCTTTGTCCCCCTTCCTTGAATATTGAACTGGACTCAGTCAGAAATTGCATCTGATGGGCCTTACATCAATCTTTCCCCCAGACTTCTGTCACTGGGTCCTTGGTTCCCCTCTCTGCCACTCCCACTCCATACTCCCCAGGGCATGAGTCCATCTCCAAGTCCTGTCAGCTTATTGCTGTGGAGTATCCTCTCAAGGCTGAGGGACAGTCCGGCTGGGAGGTCTCCTCCTTATCACTGATGACCTCCCCTTAACCTCACTGAGGCAGTGGGGAGAAATGTGAAAAATTCAGACAAGTTGTTATTTGTCATCCCTCTCACCACCCTCAAAAAGCTAACGGAATTTAACTCACTCTCTAAAACACAGAGTTTAGTCAAAACACTTTTTGTCTATAGACATAGAGTGAAAGTTTAATTTGGCTTGAGAGCTGTGCTAAAGAAACTGCTCAGGAGGCCAAATGGGATGTCTGTGGTGGGTCAGATCTCTCAGTGTGAGAGGACGTTAGACCAGGAGACAGGGAGGAGTCCTTGTGGCCTAAGGCTCTGCTGCAAGCCTGGGCTGTATCCACAGACACTCCAGACAGGAAGCTCCTTCAGTTTCTACAGGACATCTTGGCAGAGTGGTGCCCCAAGAACAGCTAGCCTTCTTTCTCATTTGGAAACTAGTACACTAGTTTTCATAGTGACAGGAGTCCCACACAGTATCTTATTTGAGTCCCATCTCAGAAGACTTGTGGTGAGAATATCAAGGACTGAGGTGGGCAGTCTTTCCAGAGAGGAGGAATCATCTGCATACTTTATCCAGAGGGAATTGGACTTTCTAAGCCCAAATATCTCATGTGATATAAATAGTGAAGCTGAAGGCTAAGCTGTTAGGGAGGCTGGTTATGTTAGGAGAGGAGGGATTGAGTTAGTTGAAGGAAGCAGATTTTGATGAGTCTTGGGAATTATTGGTTTGGCATGGAACATGAAAGAGCCATGTCCCAAATCTTTGGTGAAGGGAGGAGGAGGGAAGGGCTGGTATCAGCTGAGACCATGGCTGGCTTAGGCAGAGTGATGATGTATGTGAGCTTCTTCTCAGGAACCCAGAGAGCTCTGGGAATGTTATAAAATCCTCCTGAGGAAGGGGAAAATAATAACCTATCTCTGGGTAGTGCAAACAGTTAATGTGCTTGCTTGCTAAGCCAAAGGTTAGAGTCCACCCAGAGGTACCTCAGAAGAAAGACCTGGAGATCTCCTTCTGAAAAATCAGCCACTGAAAACCCTATGGAGAACAGGTCTACTCTGACACGTGCCAATTGATACAATGGCAATTGGTAATTGGTAAAGAGGGGACGGCACATAACAACAACAACAGCAACAACAAAGAGGGGAAGAGGACCAGCCTTATGTTTCAGATTGCTACTGTGCTGTCCATCATGGTGGATACAGCATATTTTTCAGATAGGACGACAGGACTGAGGTGAGTAAGAGAATTAGAGTGAAGATATTTTCTCTTTCTGATTACTCTAGAAAAAGATGAAATTGACTAGATGGTGGATGACAGCTGCCCTTTGTATGGAGACTGGTTGTAGAAGCTGAAGAGAATAGTGCTGGCAAACTCTACGAGCTGATTCATTATTATAGGAGCTGAAACTTAGCTTGGGAAGTTGACCATTTGTCTTGCTTTTACCTGGATAAGTTCCCCATTTCTTTATGGATTTATTACAAAAATAAAACAAAGGAAGAAGGATGAACTGATCTCTGTAGTTATCAATTTTTTATACTAGAAGATCCTTCGAGATTTGACATGGTGTCTTGAGTCTTCTTACATGGACTTTAGCCTAGAAACTTAGAATCAAGAATCAAGTCAGAGAACTTTTGTGAAGAAGAGAACTGCTGAACAGGTGGGTAAGATTCCTGATTTCTCTAATTGCCAGTGTCTGGAAGTTTACACAGAAGAGGATTATCAGCATGGCTTAAAACATGGCACCCATGGGTGGGGAGGACACTCCAGGGATTATGGAAGCCCCACAGTCTACCCACTGGAGAAAGAATTTCCCTCTGGCAGTTAGAGGCAGACTCTCTGTGGGTGAATGGGTGGGAGCAAAATCCCTTTTATCCTGGCTTTGGTTTGCTTCTTCAGCAGTGTTTTATAAAGGCAGAGGCTGAGGGCTGGTCAAGATCCTTGTCGTTCCTGTCCTGTTTAGCTGGACGATCCCATTCTAAATCAATTGCTCCCAATTGTAGTTCCTGGTCTTGGGTGGGAGATATGGTATTGTGTTCTTTTTTTTTTTTAACTTTTTATCCTGATTTGGATTGTGTTCATTTTTGATAGAAGTGCAGGAAGCAATCAGAAAGGGGAACCCTTTCTTCCAAATCCAAAAAAAAAAACAAAAAAAACAAGCCACTATGACAGAACTGGGGTGTGTGGATGGGCACAGGGATTGAAGATGACCAAGGGTGTGTGTCACTGCCTTGGGAAAGGGTCCTCTACATCTGCAAGTCACAGGAAGTTACCAGAGAAGAAACAGCTGGATTCTTTTCATCACCCTGGTCCACATATTATCTTGAGATAATACACTACACTTTGAGAGAGTGTACAAACATGGAAAGTACACTAGAGTGAGAGCCAGGACATGGGGATTTTAGACTGCCACTGACCAGTTGTATAACTCCGGGGAAGTTGCTTTAGCTATCTGGATCTCTCCTGTTTTCTACTCAGTTGGTGGGGGTAGGGAGAGTGGGGTGGACAGGGATTAGGTGGTCTTCCTTCTATGACTCACTGGCCACAGCATGATCACATCTCACACACACAGCCAAAGATGTTGATTGCTCTCAGCAGCCTTGCACTCTCCCCTCCCCCGCTCCCCAGTGGGTTATCGTGCTGACTCGACTCACACAAACCCCCATCTGGATGCCGTCCAAACGCCAGATGTGCCCACGATTAGTGTCGGTCTGGGGAATGTTTCCATGACTGAAAGGTCAATGTCAGCTGGAAGTGCCCAGAGTGGGTGTCGGCCCCCCAACCCACGTCAGCTGCTAGAGCTGAACCTTCCATTATCTCACTGGCCTCAGCTTGGGACTCCCTCCCACCCCCTTGCCCATCTCCTAAGGAACTTAGCTGGGCTGAGTGGGGGTGGCCAAGTTCAGAAGGAGGGCTTTGTTTTACTTGCCTTCTCTCTTCCCTCTCGGACCCTAAGGGTAGAGTGTGATTTTCTACTTGGAAGAGACTCCAGGGGTGTGCAAAGAGGGAAGTCCTGCTGGTGTAACTGAAAACACTTTGTTCTCCTTTAGATCTGCAATGTGCTCATGTCTCTTCCGATTTTCTTATGGGGGCCGTCACCTCCACTACGGAAAGAAAAATGAACGGTGATATTGCGATGGGCTGGGCTGCCATGTTTTACCCTATTTACAGGCCATTTTTAAGTCTAGCTTTTACACTTCACACGAGCTTTCATGTTTAATTTCCATTTGTGTAGGGTTGTGCTAGGCTTTCCTCTAGGTAGCAATGAAAATTAAATTCAATTGAGTTTGATGTGTACCTTATTGATTCCAGACCCATTTCAGTAGACTGTGACACTTCAGCGACCTGCAAATTCTACACGTTAGAGTTCACATTTTACACAAATGCTGTACACCCAAGGTGTGGACTCACATTTCTACTGGCAGCATCCAACTTTCCACAGAAGAAACAGGACCTATCAGAAGATGAAAGCTACTAATAAAGATACATTCAACCTCCAAAACCAAACCTGTTGCTATCTGGTCAATTCTGACTCATACTAACCCTATAAGACAGACCAGAACTGCCCCATAAGGTTTTCAAGTCTATACATTTTTACAGAAGCAGACCGCCACATCTTTCTCCCATGGAGTGGCTGGTGGGTTTGAATTGCCAACCTTTTGGTTAACTGACAAGTGATTAACTATTGTGCCACCAGGGCTCCTGAAGATGCACTACAGATGATATTTATGGTCATCCCCTAGGCAAGAAAAATGATTCATGAATAATTTCATGGCAATTATACCAAAAATAGAGCAATAATTTCCTCCATTCTACTTTTTCTCATCGGTTCTCTACAGGCTATGTCTTGCTCCACAAGGCAGCACAACTCCATTTCAAAGAGATTAGGGAAGAGAAGGAACAGGTTGTATGGTAACCCAGCTTGAGAACTACCAAGTAATGAAAACTGCTCAGCACATTTGATTGATAATGCCCTGTCAAACCACAAAGATTCCCTTCTTTGTGGGTGACTGTACTTTTCTGTGGAGTCCCAGGGTGGTGCAAACAGTTAATATACTTTACTGCCACTAAACAAAACATTGGAGCTCTGCGTCCACTCAGAGGGGCCTTGGAAGAAAGGCCTGGGGACCAGCCATTGAAAACTGACAGAGCACAGCTCTACTTTGACACATACGGGGTTATCATTAGTTGGAGTTGACTTGACCGCAACTGGTTTCTGGTTACTAATACTTTTCTGTGGCCAATGACTCCTCTAGTTGAGATATTGCTAGAGAAGATCACTGGAGCAAGGGAATCAATTGATAACCAGAGCAAGGTAAGGTGGGCAGGATCAGATCAGTTACTGGTCTCAGAGTATTCTGTCAATCATTTCTCTTCTGCAACTGAGCTGGGAATTAGAAGTTCTATTCAGCCTGAAACGGGAGAAAGGGAGTTTTTACTAGAGGGTATGGCCTTCTGAAGCAGAGAAAGAATCTCTGCCAGCTGGGGCAAAGAACTGAGATGAGTCAGAATAGCTTATGTCTCCATAATGATGTTCCCCGCAGCAAGTCACAGGACTACTTGTAAAATGATGCCTAGATGTTGGTCTATAGCCTTGCTTCCCAAACTTGGCTGCATGTCAGAAACACCTGGGGAGCTTTTTAAACCTTGATGTCCAGGCTGCACTTCAGGCCAATTAAACTAGAATCTCTGGAGTGGGACCCAGGCTGCAATAGTTTTTAAGACTCCCTAGGTGATGCTCATATACATCCAGTTAGGCTTGGGACCCACTGGTCTGGGACCTTACTAATCACAGTATGGTCTGAGGATGACTGGCATGGGCATATCCTTGGAGCCAGTAAAAAATACAGAAATTCGGGCCCCATCCCAGACCCACTGAATCAGTGTCTGCATTTTAACACAATTCCTGAGAAATTTAAAGTATTTTAAAGTATGAGGAGCTGTGGCTCTCAAGCTTTGCTGCTCAGTAAAATCATCTGGGGAGCTTTTAAAAGTCCCAATACCCAGGTCACACCTCATACCAATTAAATGAGAATTTTTGAGGGTGGGATCCAACATCAGTACTTTTTTTTTTTTTTTTTTTTTTATAGTTTCTCAGGTGATTCTGATGGGCATGGGTTTTCAACCTTGGCTACATATTAGAATTAACTGGGGAACTTTTAATATCCTGATACCTGAGCCCGGCTCCCAGAAATTCTGATTTAATTGGTCTGGGATAGGCAGCAGTCAGCAAGAACCTCTGTTTCAGAATGGTAGTTCAACTTCACTGAAGGTGCAGCCAGCTTAAAAATATTTCTACATGTCATTGGATTCAAGAATAGTTGAAGGAATAAAACAACTAGTCTGTGGCTAGGCTTCCTTGTCTCAAGGCTTTGGCATTTAATTTCCTTACATGTGACAACTACTGTAATTTTGTATGAATTCAAATATTTGTTTGCTCCTTTGGCTTTCTAATAAATTTCCTTAAAGAAAAATTCAACCTCAGTTCAGTTGAATTCTGGGGCAAAAGGATTGGGCCATAAGAGTTTAGAGCAGCTGAGAGGTCAGGTGGGGTGAAGGCAAGCAAGGGTGAGATGGAGACCTTGGGTGAACCAGACCGAGATGAAGAAAGACCTGGAGTAGGGGATCAGATGAAGATGAACTGATTGCAATTTCTTGTCCTTTTTATCCTGTGGCATTCTCTCATTATTTCTATTATGACTGTGGAGTCAGGTAGTTCTATAGTCGATTTGTCAGATTTAGCAAATAAAAGCACAGGATGCCCAGTTAAATTTGAATCTCAGATCAACAATGAATAATTCCCTAGTATGAGAATGTCCTAAATGTGCCACCAGACATGCTTTTATTAAGAAAACTGTTGGCTGTTGATCTGAAATTCAAATTTAAAAGACATTCTGTATTTCAGCTGACAACTCTATTCTGTAACCAATTGTCATTGAGTTGATTCTGACTTATGGCAACCTCATGTGTGTCAGAGTAGAATTGTGCTCCATGGGGTTTTCAATGGCTGGTTTTTCAGAAGTAGATCAACTTTCTTTCTTCTAAGTTCTCTCTTCCAAGGTACCTGTGGGTAGACTTGAACCCCTAACTTTTTGGCTAGTAGTTGAGCACGTTACTGTTTGTACCACCCAGGGATTCCACTCCATTCCGTGTTGTTCGAATTGATCCTCTAAATGGGGTGGCTTTAACAAACAGGGATTTACTCTTTTATGGTTTAGTAGGCTAGAAGTCCGAGTTCAAAGTGCCAACTCTAGGGGCTGGGTGAAGGCCCCTTGACCTTGGGCTTCAGTTCTGCCTCTTGCTCTTGGCCCATTGAAGCTAGAGCCCTCTCTTAACTCAGGGAGCTGCTGACTACTGATCCTGACAAACCCAAGGTCCACGAATAAAATGGCACAGTCTCAGGATTATCAAAAAACATGGCAGGCCATTAGTTCAAGTCCAGAGACAATCTCAAGATCAGCAGGAAACATGGCAGAATGCTGACTGAAGACTCGGCTACATGCAGGATCCAAGCATGCCAAAAAGCTACAGAGACCTTTCTCTATGCTTCTTCTTATATACTGGGAGCAGACCACGTCCCCAAGGCAGCTACTCAGCTGCTCCAGTAGATTCCACCATCGGGTTGATTACCAGTCTCATCATGGGGAATAACTACATCTAGCTGCCCAGCCACAGAAGCTCTGGTAGCATAGTGCCTAAGGCACTTGACTGCTAACCAGAAGGCTGGCAGTTCAAACCCACCAGCCACTCCTCGGAAGGAAGGTTGGGCAATCCTACTTCCATAGTGATACTGCCTCGGAAACCCAAGGAGGGGTCGCTATGAGTAGGGGGGCGACTCAACAGCAAACAACAACAACAACAAGCTGCCCAGCCACTCAAAACAAGGCCCAGCCAAGTTGACATACAACTTAACTACCACATTGTTGTTGTTAGGTCTGTTGAGTTGGTTTTGACTCACAGTGACCCTATGTACAACAGAATGAAACACTACCTAGTCCTGCACCATCCTCAGAATCATTGCTATGTTTGAGTCCATGGCACCTGTATCAATGGCATCACCATGGCACCTGTATCAATCCATCTCACTGAGGGTGTTTCCATCTTTGCTAACCTCTGCATAGAATGATGTTCTTCTCAGGGACTGGCCTCTTCTGACAATATGACCAAAATATGAGAGATAATTAAAAAATGATCGCAGCTGTACATCAGCAGGGAACTACCAGAAATTCAAGTCAGATCCAGAAGAGTGTGTGGAACAAGGGATATCATTGCTGATATCAGATGGATCTCAGCTGAAAGCAAAGAATACCAGAAATATGTTTACCTATGTTTTATTGGTTATGTGAAAACATTTGACTTTGTGGATCATAACAAATTATGGATAACATTGCAAAGAATGGGAATTCCAGCACACTAAATCGTGCTCATGAGGAACTTGTACATAGACCAAGAAGCAGCAGTAGTTCAAATAGAACAAGGAGTTATTGCATGGATTAAAATCAAGAAAGGTGTGTGTCAGGGGCTGTATTCTTTCACCCTTTCCTTAGACAACACTAAATATTCATTATTGAAAGATCTGCCCTGTCAGTAGGACTTTCTCTAGGCTCTGAAGTAAGGACCATGTGCAAATCCTGTCCCTGGGAGGTCCACTATCCTGGGTTTCTACAGCACTACCGAACCAACACTGGCAAGAGTGTGTTGCATGGCTGCCTCTGTAGCTGTGGACAATGTCCTTGAACTTCACTTTTGCTGACTCACTCACAGTCCTTGGTGTTGAGGTGCTGCCTGGGAGTTTCTCACTGGTATCCTCTCCTTTCCCTATTGTTTGCCCAATTTAGCTGCATTTGGGACCTGAGAGGCTGTGATGGGTTGGAGGAGACAGTGTTGAGCTAATGGTGATTCAGTCCTATGTAAGGAAAGGGGGGTCAAAAGGAAAGTGTTGCTCACAAGTTGCAGCCACAGCATCTCCAGTCAGGGGCTGTTCAATGTCTGGGCTGGCGTGCCTGGCTTTTGGCAGAGGATGCTCCACTGAAACATGCTCAGAATCAAAAAGTGTGGTTTCCTGTTCCATTCAGTTCAGAATAGCTCATCCTTTGCTGAATTCAGAGTGTGTGGAGGCTTGAGTGAGGGGAAAAGAGAGGCAGAGAGTGGGAAAGAGCCAGTCACCAGAAAGAGACACACACAATGACTAGAAGTAAGAGAGATGCACAAGATGAGAGATAGAGATGAAGATAGGAAAGGGGACAGGGGACAGGGAGACACAGAAAGAGAAACAGAGAGAGAGAGAGAGAGAGAGATGCAGAGATAGACAGAGACAGACACACACAAAGGGAACTGGTTCATTGGCAGGGCATATGCCACAAGACACAGGACGATTAGGAGGGAAGTGTACCCTTTGTTCATCTTTCAAACCTGCCCCATTGAACACCTATGCTGGTGATGATTTGTTTCCAGCTCTCTTTCTAATTAGTCTCAAGAAAAGCCAAGAGAGGGACATATGAAGGCTGGAGAACAAGCTGGACCAAGTTTGAGAGCTATGGCTCCTTTTCTCTGGACGCTATGGAGGGTGAGTGCCCACTTTTGAGGATCATCTGTTGGTCAGATACTACAGGGTTGTTGAGCTTGAGAGAGGTGGCATGCCCCCTATGAGGAAATCTCACTTAGAATATCTAATGTTGGAAGGCCCTCCGGACACCACCATCTTCCCAGAATAATAAATCACTGCAGTTTAAATGAAGGTCAAAGACTTGGTTTTATGTTTCTTCTGGGATTGAGGGCTCAGGAAATTCAGGCTCTTTTCTGTCTCCTTTTCCATGTCCTGTTCTCTTTTGTCTCCTTCCTGTTGGACTGTAGTGTGAGGAGCTGGGCTTTCCAGAACATCTTCTCTCACAGGCACACACCCTAGGTGTGGTGTGGGGAAGATTTTTGAGAGAAACCTCAGTATCTGGTGGTAAATTAAAATGATCAATGAGCTTTTTGTCTCCAGAGGCTTTAAAGAAGATTGGAAGAAAGGTAGGGGGAAAAGAGAGCCATAGGAGGGAGAGAGCTACCTTCAAAATGAAGAAGACCTCTTCAGCTCACAACTGGGGGGCTTCTTACTTCCATAGGGTTGGTCCTAATTGATGAATTTTTGAGGGCTGGGCAATGAGTGAGAAGCAGGTTTCAGATAAACTGTACTGATTGACAGTCAGAGCTGGGCCTGGGCCTTGCTGACTATTCAGAATTAGGGCTTGTCAAGTCTTGGCCACAACCTGGTCACTAGCTTCAAGCCTATTCTATGGGTCAGAGAGCATTTTCCTTGGAGACTGAGAGGCCTGATCATCAGAGGAAGGTTTGGCCTGATTCTATGGGCCAGCAGCTTACTCTACATTCCAATCCAGAAACAGCCCCTTGATGAAATCCTATGTGTTGTGCATTGCCAGATACCCAATGTGCAAGGTCCTGGTAGCCATGGAATATGGACTTGGGTGACCTCTGGAGTCAGGCTCATATTCCTATTCCAGCTCTAGGGAAGAGCAGCTTGCCCATTGGGATCCTCCTAGCTGGCACATAACCCCACTCGGGGGATGGCTGATGTGAGCTTAGCTGCCCAGATCTTGGCTGGCCCTCATCTATCCACTGTTGAGGGGGCCAAGGCTTAGCCTGAGAGCCCTTAGTCTCTGTCTGGTGAAGGTCTCAATGTGGAAAGAACTAGGGCACAAGAGAGAATCTTGGACACTTTCCTATGAGATTATGATATGCATTCAATCTTGTGGGGCTAGGATATGAACACTTGGTTAGTGTGTGTTTAGGGGGAGAGGAGGGAGTGCTTGGAGGTGGGGGCATAGCTGGGATAACTGGTGAAGGAGAAAGGGCCCAGTTCTCCTCAGCTCCTCTTCCCCATCTCTTCTTACCAGAAGTTCTTGGCATGTCTCTCGCACTGTAGATTTCTCATGTACTGGGATAAGTTCTAAATTGAGCACTTGGATGAGACATTCCCCAGGAGCTGCCAACTGTCCAGGTCCAGGGTGGTCACCGGACTTGCTGGTTCCTTGTTTCCTCCTCTTGGTTTGGCCCTCACCCTAATCTAATCCCCACTGGTGTCAGATGCCAATCTTCACTGCCCGCTGAGATCCTCTTTTATTGTGCCCATACCAGTCATCCTTTGAGGCTGCAGCTGTGGGTCTGCCTGTGTGTGCATGTGTGTCTGTCTTCATGTCCTCCTTCAGCATTGGATAAAAGTTTATTGGGCCCAAGTGAGGCACAAATTCCACAATCCTTTCCAACTCTGGACTTAGTGGTAGGAGAAAATTTATTAAGTGTGTAAGATTCTCTCCGGGAGCTCTGGTAGCATAGTGGCTAAGACACTTGCCTGCTAACCAGACGGCTGGTGGTTCAAACCCACCAGCCACTTCTCGGAAGGAAGGTTGGGCAATCCTACTTCCGTAGTGATACTGCCTCGGAAACCCAAGGAGGGGTCACTATGAGTCGGGTTTGACTCGACGGCACATAGCAACAACAACAACAAGATTCTCTCCATGCTTCAGGGCCCAGCATAAGCTGCCTCTCCTTTGGGACTTCTCCTCTTGAGATGTCAGCTCCCATGGTCCAGAGAGTGTACCTCACGCAACCCACCTTTGAATTTTTCTGCCTTGTACCACTTTTTGGTGATTAGGCTTTTAGTTCTCAGAGAGCAAGAACCTAGGCTTTGGGGTTGGCCAGATCAGGGTTCAAATTCTGACTTTCTCCTTTATGAACTGATAACTTTGAACTGAGAAGACCTGTAGTTTAAGGGTCAAGTGCTCAGTTGCTAACAGAAACGGTGGTTCAAACTCTCCCAGCAGTCTGTGGGAGAAAGACCTGGTGACCTGTTCCCATAAAGATTACAGCCTAGAAAACCCTGTGGGTTAGTTTTACTCAGTCACATTAGGTCCCTATGAGTTGGGATGGACTTGATGGCACCTAACAACAACACAGCAAACCTTGAACTGGTTAATTTCTCTGAGACTCAGTTTCTTCTTCTGTAAAAGGGAGATAATATCTTCCTCCAGGATCATAGTGAGGATTCACGAATTTGTGTAAATGAAGTGCCTAGCACACAGCAGGCACTTAGTAAATCTGAGTCCCTGTTCTCCTCTCTCCTCTCCTCACAGTTGCTGGAACAGGGCTGGGCTTGGGAGTGGCACCCAGAAAAGTCATGGTGACTGATTAATGATTATAGAGCCTGCAATTATTGGGATGAAGTCCTTAAACAGGGCAACAACTCTAAGCAAACCCATTAATTAGGGGCCTGTTTGCAGTTCTTTTGTACTGGCACATCATGTGTTAGTTCAAGGAGGTTTTGTATCCCTCTCCTCAGAGGCCATTCTGGGAAGATAATGACCAGGGGAGGCTCCTGAGGTGTGCAATTCCCACCTACTTGTGACCTTCATGCCCATCCTCCCTTCCTCACTCCAGAGCTGGTGCAATAAACAAGTTAACAGGTGACAAGCACAGCCCCAATAAAGAAGGCTACAGTCTTTAGGTCAGCATTAAGCTGGAGCTAATGGACTTTGCCAGGAAACCAGGACTCCCTGAGGCAAGGAGGACTGCTGACCTGGAGTGACCTCTCAGGTCAGAGGAAGCCCAGTCTGCTCCTATTTTGTAAAAAAAGGAAGAATAAATGCCCAAATAGAGCATTACAAAAATTGTGTTATAACTTACATGTTTACCTTTACCAAATTGTCAAGTTTAAACCGCAAATGCCATATAACTATGCTATTTCATGATAATTTGAACACTTATGGAAATATTAATTGTCCTGCACTGCAAGCAGGTGTTAAGATGAGGTGATGGTATGCAAATTTGAAGCAGCACAAAGGACATTCTTCTGTCCTGAGTTAGCCCTTACCTCATTCCATGGGGTTCATCCTCACAGGGCAGCTCAGAGCCCCGGGACTGGCTTCTGTTGGTCACTGTAGTCTTTTCAGAGTTGGGCAGGGCCTCAGTGACAGAGACTTGGAGATGACTCATCCCATTGGGAAACTAAGGTCTGATCACAAGTCCAACCACCAAACCAAACCCATTGCTGTTGAGTTGATTCTAACTCATAGGGACCCTATAGTACAGAGTAGAACTACTGTACAGAGTTTCCAATGCTATAAATCTTGATGGAAGCAAATGGCCTCATCTTTCTTCCGTGGAGTGACTGGTGGGCTCGAACCATTGACCTTTCAGTTAGCAGCTGAGTGCTTTAACAACTCATCACCAGAGCTCCTGATCCCAAGTCAGAGACCAATAAGTAAGACTTGGGGCCAGCCTCCTTCAAAGGCTGGTGTGCTTCAAGGGCTCCTTGGCTGGTGTCCTTCCAGGCAGTGTTGGCTCCAGCATCATGTTCATAGTAGGTGCTGACTGAAGACTCCAGGGTCACCTACTGCAGTCACAATCAACATGCTTTCATGCACTTATTTGTTGACTACCTCTTTTCCTGCTAGATGGTGTGTACCATGAAAGTGGAGCTGTCTGACTTTTCCTCTCCTGCTTTCCCATGGCATATAATATACCGTTGTTGTTGTTGTTATGTGCCGTCGAGTCGGCCCCAACTCAGCGACCTCTCCTTGTGTTTCCGAGGCAGTATCACTACAGAAGTAGGATTGCCCAACCTTCCTTCCAGGAGTGGCTGGTGGGTTTGAACCGCCAGCCGTCTGGTTAGCAGGCAAGTGTCTTAGCCACTATGCTACCAGAGCTCCCTATAATATACCAGTTGCCATTAAATTGACCCTGACATGTGTGTTAGAATAGAACTGTGCTACAAGGGGTTTTCAATGGCTAATGTTTTTAAAAAAGTAGATCACCAGGTCTTTCTCCTGAGGTACTTCTGGGTGGACTTGAATCTCCAACCTTTTGGTTAATAGCCATGCATGTTAACCATTAGTACCACCCAGGGATCCCATAATAAATGCTCTGTAAATGTATGTTGAAATAAATGGAGTCAGAGCTCCAGTGAGAAGCACCTTGATTCCCACACTGACCAAGTTAGGCCTTTTCTCTGGGCTCTTGTTTCTCTCTTCCATTTTAGAACATAACACGTTGTGTTGTAACGATTTGTTCCCTTGCCTTTCTTTGCACAAGCTACATGTATCTACTTGGTATCCCAAGTACATTGCACAGTGCCTGGCATAAGGGAGGCATGATTGGAATATCTTCAGTATAACTGAATGAATGAACGATTTCACGAATGAGTCTGCCAGGTCCAGGCAGATGGAGGCGGCTTCCCTCCCAGCCCATCATACTTGGAAGCTACATTTCTTAATGAGTGTTTTCCTGTTTTACACATCTCTGTCTGTCCCTAGAAGCCAATGTTCTCTTCTCCCGGTATCAGGGCACATCTGGTTGTTGGTACATGTTGCTTAGTTAGAAACTCTTAAAACAGCATGAAATTGTTAGCACATTGCTCATGCCTGCCAAGCTATTCCTGAGACTTGAGCTTTGGTGGATTTGGTTTTCTGTTTGTTTTCTGTTTTCATGCAGTTTAGAAAATTGGTGTGTGACAACCTTGGGGGAAGTAAGCCTGCCTTGAGCTCTGCCAAGGAGAGGGCAAGCCTGTGAAGGGGATGGGGAGGAGGAAGACAGGGTAGAGGGGCTCTGGGATTCCTTGCTTGGGTTTCCTTTCCTTGCATTTTGGGTTGGACAATGATGTTAATTTGATGTGAAGGGAGAAGGAGTGCCCAAACAAGGTAGGGTGGGGTGGGAGAAAGGCTTCTCTTTGTGTCCTCACAGGGAGATCAATAGGGACCAGAATGGCACCCTTGGGTTCCAGAAGAGGCAGACATCCTCTCTCCAAATAAATGCCCAAGGGTGGGGGCTGTGAAGGAAGATGGACCTTTCTCATGCATTGAGTACCTCTTCATGGGGCTGAAGTAGGGAACAGTGTCAGAAATCAACTTTCCCCACATGGCCCCAATATGCCATCTCCCCTCCCTGTTCTCAGTAGCTCTTGTATCTTGGCAGATTTCCTTTTGGGAAATAATCTCATATGGTGAAAAGTCTGGGTTGGCCTTTTTCACCTTGGGTGGTCGTAGCTATGCTTGGTGAATATGTAGACCCAGACAACCCTGTTTCTGATGGTCAGACTGGACATGGGGAAAGGGAGTTTGGAAAGGGTCTTTATTTACTACATCTAGGCAGGACTCACTTTGACTTTTGGCAGTGTTGCTGGGACTCAGAGACCAAATGTCAAAAGCAGCATCCTGCCCTTCCCCTCTCCTCCAGGCTCTGTGCTTTGTCTTCAGTGTTTTCTGTTCCATCTTTGACAGCTACTTTTTAATCTTTCTTTTTCACTCTTTACCACAAAAGTGTGGCTTCTATTTCAGCCTTTAATCTCTCCTCAGAAAATGATTTGGGGTTGCACTGCTGGGTTCTGGGTCTTTGTGAGCAAGGTGAGATTTCCCCTTTGGCCCCCAGGAGCCTGAATGAATCTCAGAGCAGAGCCATGAAGTCCCTGAGGATGGGTACCCTACCTCCTCATCACCCTGGAATGCTGAGGGAATTGGGTCCCTAATCATCTAAATTCTCTAAGGGATCTTGTGTTTATATGGTATCTACAATGTGCCAGATAACATGAGGCTTAAATAGATTTGCCCAAAGCCAGTAAAGGACATTGTGACAAAGTGACATCTAGATGCATGTCTGCCTGATGTCAAAGTCCTTCCTTGTTCCTCTACACTAAGACTCATGAATTCAGGAAGAGCAAAGATTAAAGTGCTTCAGTTTTTTTTTTTGTCATCCCTCCTCCATTCCAGTCCTTCTAGTCTCACTTTCATGGCCCCTCAGACCCCAGTGCTAAGCCTGTAGCAAATGCTCTTGCTATCTTGATCTCAGTTAGGGCCAAATTATCTTTTTTCACCATCCTTCAGTTTTAGTTGGAGTCCTGCAGTGTAGTAAATTACCTGGTATGGCTTTTCTAGTCATAAGTTTTTGTAAACTCAGTGGTGGAATGAGCAACTGAGGAGCTCCTGATTATAAATGTTATCCACCTGGAGTATTTCTGTTGGGCGTGGCAGAAAGCAATGTTATGGGAAGTTTGCTCTCTCTCAGGTGCTTAGAATTCTAATGTTATGATTGATTAGTTTGGCCACTCTGCCAGGCTCAAAAAGAGGTCTCCTAGAGGCAGAAGTCTCTCTCTGACTGCTGGCTGAGAAGGACATGCTGCTGAGAGAAAAGCGCTCCCTCCCAAGAGACACATGCTCCTGAGAGACACATGTTCCTGAAAGACACATGCTCCTGAGAGACACGTGGTCCTGAGAGACATGCACTGCCGGGAAAGAGATGGAAGAGACACGTATTTCTGAGAGAGACACCAAGGGACACGCACTGCTGGGAGACTGTGAGAGACTGTTGGCTGAGAGATGGCAGGCTGAGAGAGACTGAGCGTTTTTCCTGAACTTGAATTGTAGCCTGGTGCTTCTCTAATAAACCCCATGGTCTGTGAGTTCTGTGTGGCCACTGCAGTGAATCATCGAACCCAGCAGAAATGTGGTGAGTGCTGGGGGAGGAATGGTTGGTGAAAGGGCTGGAGGGAGGCAGCATGTCTGGCCTTGCAGGATAGGCCTTGGGCTATTGATGGTGATTCTGTTTTCCTCTTGTGGGTTTAGAGGAGGTCAGAAGATGTGTCCTCTTTGCCTCTTTAGCAAGTCCCTAGGTGGTTAATGTGCTTGGCTATTAACCAGAAGATTGGTGGGGCAAATCCACCCAAAAGTGTCTTGGTAGCAAGGCTTGTTGATCTACTTTTGAAGAATTAGCCATTGAAAACTGTGGAGCCCAGTTCTACTCGGGCACACATGGGGTCGCCATGAGTCACAATCAAGTCTATGTCAATTAGTTTGTCAGTTTTAGTTGTATATAGTACAATTTAAAAAAGTAGTGGGAGTGGAGAAGAGAACTGAAAATGAAAATTTGGAAGAGTTATAAATTTCTAATTCTGAATGTTTGGTAAGGCTTAAAGGTATGTGTTGCCATATACATACATACATACATATATATATATATAATGTATATAATGTGTGTGAGTATATATATATATATGTTTTATTGAAACATAATTTATGTACAGTGAAATACACAAAACTAAAGTGAAATGGATCAATGCATTTTTTCCTTTCCTTTTCTTTTTTTTTTTCAGTGTTCAGTATTGCCCTCCTACCCCTGGCAACAAACAAACAAAGTTTCCCTCCATACATAAACCTTTCCTTGACCTTCCACAACAACGAACTAATACTATATTGTCCTTCTGTGACTGACTTATTTAGCTCTGCATAATGTCATTCAAGTTCATCCATGTTATGTGGTGTTTTGCAGACTCTACATTATTCTTTAGTGCTGCATAACATTCCATTGTGTGTATGTACCATAGTTTGGTTATCCACTCTTCCGTTGACAAGCACATAGGTTGTTTCTGTCTTTTTGCTATTGCAAATAGTACTGCGGTTGTTGTTGTTAGGTGCTGTTGAGTCATCTCTGACTCATGACTGCCATGTCCTGTGCCAGCTCTGTGATCCCTGCTATACTTGAGCCCATTGCCACAGCCACTGTATCAATCCATCTCATTGAGGGCCTTCCCCTCCTTCATGGACCCTCCACCTTACCAAGCATGACATCCTTCTCCAAGGAACAGTCCCTTCAGAGAACATAACCAAAGTAGGTGAGACAAAGTCTGGCCATTCTTGCTTCCAAGGAGCATATTGGCTGCCCTTCCTCCAGGACAGATTCATTAGTTCTTTTAGCAGTTCATGGCACTTTCAGCATTCTTCACCAGCACAACTCTAAAGCATCAATTCTTCTTCAGTCTTCCTTATTCATTGTCCAGTTCTCACATGCATATGAGGTGATTGAAAATATCATGGCTTGCATTAGGTGCATCTTAGTCCTCAAGGAGACATCTTTCCTCTTCATCACTTGAAAGAGGTCTTTTGTAGATGACTTGCCCAGTGCTATACGTCGTCTGATGCCCTGACTGCTGCTTCCATTGGCGTCAATTGTAGAACCAAGCAATGTGAAGTCTTTGACTTCAATCTTTTCTCCATTTATTGTGATGCTGCTTATAGGTCCAGTTGTGAGGATTTTTGTTTTTTTACATTGAGATGTAACTCCACACTGCAGACTGTATTCTTCAATCTTCATCAGTAAGTACTTCATGTTATCCTCATTTTCAGCAAGCAAAGTTGTGTTGTCAGCATATTGCATGTTGTTAGTGATTCTTCCTCCAATCTTCATTCTTCTTCATGTAGTCCAGCTTCTCGGATTATTTGCTCAGCATATAGATTGAATAAGTATGATGAAAGGACACAACCCTGACACACTCCCTTCTTGACTCTAAACCATGCAGTGTCCCCTTTTTCTGTTAAAACAACAGCCCTATGTATAGGTTCCTCATGAGTACAATTAAGTGTTCTGGAATTCCCGTTCTTCTCAATGTTATTGATAATTTGTTATGATCCACACAATCAAATGCTTTTGCATAGTCAATAAAACACAAGTAAACATCTTTCTGGTATTCTTTGCTTTGAGCCAAGATCCATCTGACATTAGCAATATATCCCTTATTCCACATCCTTTTCTGAAACCATCTTGTACCTCTGGATGTTCTCTGTC
Source organism: Orycteropus afer afer (assembly GCF_000298275.1). Lineage (NCBI taxonomy): Eukaryota > Metazoa > Chordata > Mammalia > Tubulidentata > Orycteropodidae > Orycteropus > Orycteropus afer. The sequence goes on from NW_006921931.1 coordinate 1,842,947, forward strand.
AATATACTGCTGCAACCGTTTTTGAATTATCTTCATTAAGATTTTACTTGTGTGCAATATTAATGATATTATTCGATACTTTCTATGTTCTGTGGGATCACCTTTCTTTGAAATGGGTACAAATATGGATGTCTTCCAGTTAGTTGACCAGGTAGCTGTCTGCTAAATTTCTTGGCATAACTGAGTGAGTGCCTCCAGTGGGGCATCTCTTTGTTGAAACATCTCAATGGGTATTCCATCAGTTCCTGGAGCCTTGTTCTTTGACAATTGCTTCAGTGCAGCTTTGACTTCTTCCTTCAATATCATTGGTTCTTGATCATATGCCACCTCCTGAAATGGATGAAGATGGACCAGTTCTTTTTGGTGCAGTGACTCTGTGTATTCCTTCCATCTTCTTTAGATGCTTCATGCGTCATTCAATATTTTGCCCATAGAATCTTTCAATATTGCAACTTGAGGCTTAAATCTTCCCTCAGTTCTTTCAGCTTGTGAAATGCTGAGCGTGTTCTTCACTTTCAGTTTTCTAACTCCAAGTCTTTGCACATTTCATTATAGTAATTGTCTTTGTCTGCTTGAGCTGCTCTTTGAAATCTTCTGTTCAGCTCTTTTATCTTGTCATTTCTTCCATTTGGTTTAGCTACTCTCTGCTCAAGGGCAAGCTTCAGAGTCTCTTTTGTCATCCACTTTGGTCTTCTCTTCTTTTCTTGTCTTTTTAGTGCTCTAGCTTTCTTCATGGATAATGTTCTTGATATCTTCCCATAATTCATCTGGCTTTCGGTCGTTGGTTTTCAATGCATCAAATCTATTCTTTAAATGGTCTCTAAATTCAGGAGGGATATATTCAAGGTCATATTTTGGCTCTCATGGACTTGTTTTAATTATCTTCAACTTCAAGTTGAACTTACATATGAGCAGTTGATGGTCTGTTCCACAATCAGCTCCTGGCCTTATTTTGGCTGAAGATGTTGAGCTTTCACATCACCTCTTGTCACAGATGTAGTCAATCTGATTCCTATGCATTCCATCTGGTGAAGTCCACATGTATAGCTGCCGTTTGTGTTGTTGCAAAAAGGTATTTTCAATTAATAAGTCGTTTGTCTTGCAAAATTCTATCATGTGATGTCCTGCATTATTTCTGTCATGAAGGCCAAATTTTCCAACTACCAGTGATTCTTCTTTGTTTCCAACTTTTGCATTCCAGTCACCAGTGATAATTAACACATTGTGATTGCATGTTCTGTCAATTTCAGACTGCAGAAGTTGATAAAAATCTTCAATTTCCTCATCTTTGGCTTTGGTGGTTAATGCATAAATTTGAATAATAGTAGTATTAATGGGTCTTCCTTATAAGCATATGGATATTATCCTATCACTGACAGCATTGTACTTGAGGACAGATCTTCAAATATCCTTTCTGATGATTAATGCCACACCATTCCTCTTCAACTTGTCATTCCTGGCATAGTAGATCATATGGTTGTCTGATTCAAAATGGCCAAAACCAGTCCACTTCAGCTCACTAATGCCTAGGATATCAATCTTTATGTGTCCCATTTCATTTTTGACAGCTTCCAATTTTCCTAGATTCATACTTTGTACATTCCATGTTCCAATTATTAATGGATGTTTGCAGCTCTTTCTCCTCAATATGAGTCATTTCACATCAGCAAATGGAGGTCTCGAAAGCTTTACTTTATTCATATCGGTAAGGTTGGTTCTACTCTGATGATGCAGCTCTTTCCCCATCCTACTGTAAGAGCCATCCAACCTAAAGTGGTTCATCGTCCTGCACTGTATCAGACAGCATTTCCAGGCTACTCATCCAGTTGCCTAGTAATGTAACAGACAGCGTTTCTCTGCTATTCATAAAGTTTTCCCTGGCCAATTCTTTGAGAAGTGGGTGGCCTCCTCTTTCTTCCTAGTCTGTCTCAGTCTGCAAGCTGTGCTGACCCATGTGCACCATGTGCAACCCTGCTGGCATTTGAAACACCATTGGCACAGCCTCAAGACTCACAGCAAGATGCCATCAGAGCACGACAAACCAACAGACAAGTTTGTCTCCCTTAGCTGTTCGAAACCACTACATCCTCCCCCTACCTGGATCCCTGCAGCTTGCTCACTCTGGCCTGGATGCCCTGGCTTTCCTTTCCTTTTTCCTCTGCTTTTCCTGCCACTTGGGGGTTTGGGCCTGGGTCTCTCCCCTTATCTGGATCCCTATGCTGCTTGCTCACTCTGTCCAGGATGCCTTGGTGATGAACATGGGTGTGCATATATCTGTTCCTTTACTGGGTCTCATCTCTCTAGGATATATACCTAGTAATGGGATTGCTGGGTAAATGGGATCTCCAATTCCAGCTTTCTAAGGAATTGCCATACTGCTTTCCGCAGTGGTTGTATCACTTCACAGTCCCACCAGTAGTGTATGAGAGTCCTAACTCTCCACATCCTGGCCAGCATTTGTTATTTTCTGTCTGGTTGAACTTTGCCATCAGTGCTGGGGTGAGATAGTATCTCATTGTAGTTTCGATATGCATCTCTGTGATGGCCAGTGATTGTGAGCATCTCTTCATGTATTTGCTGGTCACTTGAATATCCTCCTTGGTGAAGTGTCTATTCATGTCTTCTGCATATTTTTCATTTGGATTGTTAATCCCTTTGCTGTTGAGGTGTTGGAGTTTTCTACAAATCTTAGAGATAAATCCCTTGCCAGATATGTAATTATCAACAAGTATCAATTTATTGCTGTCGCTTTGTTATGTGCTTTTTTATACTGTTGATTTCTTTGTTCCATATAATTTTCTGTGCTGTCTCATTTAGTTTATGAATCATGTTATCACTTCCTTCATTGCTATTGTTTTGGTATTTGCTAAATATTTGTGCTGGTCCTCTTTTTTATTTTGATGTGAAAGTTTATCATTTTTCTTTGAGGTTACCCTGTGACTTATAATTTTCTTCCGAAGTTTGGAACAGTCTGTTCTATCTTGTAGTTGTCTTGACTTCCCTACCATTTATAAGTTCTCTAACTACACACTTTTTTCCCTCTTTTTGGTTTGCAGTTGTCCTCATTTGTCAACTGACATCTCTCATTCCCTTTTCACAATCTTGTAGGTTTATTTACTTTGGATACTTCTATAACTGGGTTGATTTCTGGGTCATGTTGTCATGTGTGTTAATGATCAGTTGTTGTTAATGACCAGCTTGTTGGTTCTCTGTCCAAAGGACTCCCTTTAGTATCTCTTGTAAGGTTGATGTGGTTTTAATAAATTTCATTAATTTCTACTTATCTGGGAATGTCCTAATTTCACCATCATATTTGAGGGAAAATTTTGCTGGGTATATGATTCTTGCTTGGAAATTTTCCTCTTTCAGAGTTTTATATGTACCATCCCATTGTCTTCTCGCCTGCATGGTTTCTGCTGAGAAACCTGAGCTTACTTAGTCATATTGGTTGTCCCTTGCAGGTAACTTTTGGTTTTTCCCATGCTGCTGTCAGGATTCATTCTTTATCTTTGGTTTTGGTGAGTTTGATGATTCTATGTCTTGGTGATTTTCTTTTGGGGTCTATCCTGTTTGGGGTTCATTGGATTTCTTGAGTGGATATATTCTCATCTTTCATCATACCAGGAAAATTATCTTCCAACAAATCTTTGACAATTTTTTCTGTGATTTTATTTGTCTCTTCCTGTTCTGGAATTCTGATTATACGTAGGTTGTTTCTTTTGATGGTATCTCACATGAACCTTAGGCTTTCTTCATTTTGTTTTGATCTTTTTTCTGATTGATCCCTTTCCAAAGACATATTGAGGTATTTGCCTTCAATCTCATTAATTTTGTCTTCCATTGATTCAGTTTCACTCCTTTGCCCATTTAATGTGTTATCTATTTCTGAAAATTTAGTATTAATCTTCTGGATTTCTGTGTATAGATTTTGTTGTTGTTGTTGTTGTTGTTATGTGCCGTCGAGTCGGCCCCGACTCATAGCGACCCCTCCTTGGGTTTCCG
>NW_006921931.1:1847058-1903803 GCF_000298275.1 Orycteropus afer afer
GGGTTTGAACCACCAGCCTTCTGGTTAGCAGTCAAGTGCCTTAGCCACTATGCTACCAGAGCTCCCATAGATTTCATTTCTAATTTTTCATTTATTTTGTCATTTTGTTCTTGTATTGTCTTTTGAAATTGTTCTAGGGTTTTCTCTGTGTTTTCCTCAATTTTGTCAGTGTTTTCCTTGATCTGTCTCTCACTTTGTTGAAGATACCTAAGTATAATTTCTTTGAATTCCTTATCAGGGAGTTCCAATGCTGTGCCTTCCTCAGGGATGTGTTTTGGGTCTATATCCTTGTCCTTTGTTTCTCCTGCTTTATCTTGCTTCTTTGTGTGGACTGTGATGCTCTGTTGTCTCTGAGGCATTGTGATGTTTTTGTGTTCATATTTAATTGGTGATTGTATGTTAGAGTGAATTGCCCACGATTTTTGTTTTCTTTGTGTGTTATCTACACAAGCAGGGTACTGTGTTGTGCTCCTCTATTCACCAGTTGGCAGCACTTATACACTCACCACCTGTTGTCAGCCTCTCTATATGTCCCTGCTATCTTGGAAAATGGAGCCTATTCTTAGGTCCCTGAAATCTGAATGAGAATGCTGTCACTTTAATATCCAAAATGGTTGCCACTTGTAAAGATTCAAAATGGTTGCATCCTCAGTCACTTTCATATCCAAAATGACAACTGCTTGTAAACAATCAAAATGGCTGTGCCCTCTAGACAGCCAAAAGGTCACAGCTCAGGTTGTCTCTCTCCTTGCTGTTTCCCTTCCTAGTCATAGGCCAACAGTGCAGTCATCCCTGCAGCCCTTGATGACCTGGGCTGATCTTTAGGTTAATTATCAGGTCCCAACACTATTTGGAAATATTCAGGCTGTTGGTGCCATCAGAGTAGTTGATAGTCTGCAGCTCTGTCAGTCTCCATACTCACTCATCTCATTCAGTTTTTTTCCACTAGTTGGTGCCTAATCCACTTCTGTATACTTCTTTTCAAAGCTCAGGGCTCCAGGATTATCTTCTATATCTCTGTCAATTGGTTTCTCTTTTCTTTGTTGAAGAAAGTCTGTGTAGCTTGTCTACCCATTCCTCCATCTTACTCCTTGTTGCTATATTTCAAGCTAGCCATATCTGAGTATCCCTGCCAGTGTGACTCTTTACCTGTTCTTAGGAAGTACTCCCTCTCACTTCTTTATCTGCCTCTCTTCTTACTCAGAAAGGGGTTGAGGCAATGGTCTCTGTGAAGCCCATGATCTAGACCGAGAATTTATGGATGGGCTTCTGTAGTCTGCAAATTTCCAGAAACTGAATGGAAAATTTGATCGGATTGTGCTATGTACCTTTCCCTGGGGAGTGAGGTCACACATTTAAATAGGTTGGTGACCCCAAATGGTCTAAGAGTCACTGGAGGTGAACATGGAACTTCCATGGGAGAAATTTGTCTTAGAGCCATAAGCTAGGACAAGTTTTGCTTTCTTTGAAGACTGGCATATTTTCTCCTCCTGTAATCAATTTTCTATACATGATAACATTAAACCATTTCTAATTTATTCCATTTTTATTTTATTGAGATTATTTTTACCTGGATCAATTCAATTTTATGTGAATATTACAGGGAGATTTGACTACTTTATCAGTTTCTTTTTTTTTCCCCACTACAGAACATTTCTTATCAATTATTGTTTCTGCCATGGTTTTCTATGGTGGCTGTGATTCTTAGCAACATAGTTAGAACATTACAAAGGGTAGAGGGAATGTAGAGTGACAGAGGTGGGGAAAAGAGAGATAGAATATGAAAGCTGACAAGGTCTCTGAATGGTATAGACAGTCTGTACTCTGCTAGTAATTCAAAGATTGCCTGTTTGAACCAACCTCGTGGCATAGTGAGTAAAGCATTTGTCTGCTAACCAGAAGGCCAGCAGTTCAAACCTACCATCTGCTCTGCAGGAGGAAGATGAGACAATCTACTTCCATAATTTATGGCCTTGGAAACCCAAAGGGGGTCTCTATGAGTCAGAAGTGACTCAATAACAGTGATTTTTGTTTGTTTGTTTTTGGTTTAGTGGCACTGCAGAAGAACCATGCCTGATAAGCAGCTTCCATAAAGATTATAGCCAACCCCACTCTATGGAGTCTCTCCTAATAAACACACAAACAAACAAAAGCCTCAACAAAACATGAAGTGTGGCTTTATTGATAACCAGTAAACTAGTTGCCATGGAGTAGATTCTGACTCATGCAGACCAACGTGTGTGCAAGTAGAACTGGGTTCCATAAGGTGTTCAAGGATTGAGTTTTTTGAAGTAGATTGCCAGGCCTTTCTTCTGAGGCACCTCTGGATGGACTCCTACTCCTACTGTTTGATTAGCAGCCGAGCATGTTTACCATTTGCACCACCCAGGACTCTTGCTCTACTGATAGTGTTAAGATGTTGTTGGGGAGAACCAGTGGAATCAAATGATGAGGTCATCTGCCAGGGGACAGGAAGCAAGGAACACAGCCTCTTACGGAGTAAAAGGCTGGAGAATTTGCCCATCATACATACATGCCTGTTGTGCCTTCACTGAGCAAACTTCACTGGGCAGCACACAGTTAATGGGAAAATGCAGACACCAGCAGATTAGAAAGACCCCTGTTAGTAGTCTCTTCTTCTCATCACCCAAGTGAGGCCCAAATGTGACTCATCATGAAGTCATCCTTGTCTGTCAGCTCCTGTAGCTTCCCGATCACCGAGTGATTTGGAACGCTTACTCTAATTGCAGTGCCAGGGTGGCTGGCGGCTCCTGGCTCTGGCAACAGGGACCCTCAGAGCAATTCCCTAGCTTTAGAAACATCTGTGCCATTTAACCTCATGAACCTGATTTATTTATTTGAATAACTACTGGACGGATTTTTTTTTTAAATTTTTTTTTTAAGAGATGGTCTGGTGCAATAGAAAGAACATACGATTTGGAATCAGTCAATGCTGGTTCAAGTCCAAATTCACAAAAAAAAGCCATGTGACCTTTGCTGAAAGACACATTTAAAACACTGAGGGAGGGAGAGGGGATTCCCATCCCTCCTCACTCTTCCCCCGAGGGCAGAACTTGTCCAAGGATGTTTACTGGGCCTCTGAGTTAGGGGCTGTTCTTCCCTTTGTTTCCCACCCCTTCCAGAAAATTCTCTGTTTTCTCATTTAGCAGCTGTGGTAAGACAGGCCTGTGGGAAGAGGACAGGGAGATTACTGGCCTGTTTTGTTTCAGTCTAGGCATTAAGCCTGACTGGTGGCACAACAGTTAAGTGCTCAGCTGCTAACTGAAAGATTGATGGTTTGAACCTACTCAGTGGCTCAGTGGGAGAAAGACTGGTAATCTGCTCCCTTAAAGATTATAGCCAAGAAAACCTGTGGGGCAGTTTTACTCTCTCACACAAGGCGGCTATGATTCAAAAATCAGCTTGACAGCATCTAACAATAGCTTTGGGCTCGTACTTGGTCCAGCCCAGCTGACCAAGAGCCCAAGAGCTCAGTTAGTAACAGAGTTTTCTATGCCCGATATTGGTGATTTTTAGGAAACAACTTTAAAAGACAAGTGATGTTTGACTTTTGCTCCTTTCTCTATCCTGATAATGCAGATGTGACGACTGGAACTCTAGCAGCCATCATAGAACATGAGGGTGAGGGGCACACTTTAGTCATGGCTGAACAGTAAGGTGGATCAGAGGGCTGAGAAAATGCCAAATAGTCCAGGACTGCCAGCTTCTAGCATTCATTTAATTCAGAAAGAAGTAAACTTCTATTTGTTTAAGCCACTGTTATATTGACCTGTTTTTGTCACATAAGACGTAGCATTTTTTAATGGAAATAAAGTGCGCATTATATTTTTGCCAACTGTATAACCCCATGGTTCGTTATTTTCATAGTGCGCTATAGCAATAGTTTTTTTTTTTAGCAAGTTGCTGACTTTGATTTCAATTTTCTTTTTCTGTGCAATGGATTTAATGTTACCAGGATAAAACTAATATTTTGTTTAAGGTAGGCATTTTTTTAAACCAAGGTCAACTAATGGTGAACAGAATAGGTTTGTGACAGAAATGGGATGTCATGTTGAAACCAAAGAGTGTGAATGCAGGAAGAGCTTCAAAGTAACATTTTATGACTATGGAATGAGGGTGAATGAGGCCAAAATTCACTTGTGGAAATGTCATGAGACACACATGGTATATGCATGGGGGTGTTATGACAGAACTTGTTTATATAATTTTATCATTCCTCTGTGTTGTGTGTGTGTGTATGTGTTATTTATGTGAGTACACTACTTGCAAAAAAAAAAATGCAGTAATTCCAACTAATATAGTGATCAGATATTTGGGTTCTGGAATCAAGAAATTGTTATTGTTGGACATCATCGAGTTGATTTTGACTCATAGCGAACCCTTGTGACAGAGTAGAACTTCGTAATAAAGTTTTCTTGGCAGTAAACTTTCTGACAGCAGATCACCAGGTCTCTCTCCTGAGGAGCCACACTAAGTGTGTTTTGAACCCTTCAGTGAATAGCCAAGGGCTTAACCATTTGTGTCATCAAGGCTCCCAGGAATCAGAATGCATGGGTTGAAATCCCCGCCTCCATCATTTTATAGATTCCTATTTGGTCAAATATCTTACCTCTATAAGTTTCCAGTTTTCTTGACTGTGAAATGGAGTCACTGATAACTTATTTCATAGATTTGTTGTAAGTACAGTACATGTTCAGAGCTCAAGAAAAGTTTGCTGTTATATTGTTGTTGTTGTTGTTATCATCATCACTAGCATCATATTGACGCATGTATAACCCTTGGAGAACTTCCTGAACATGATCGTGGGAAGCTAGGAGTCATGTTTTCAGGATTGTGGACTCCCATATCTCTCCATCTCTTTCCAAGAGAGAAACAACTCATAAATTCATGGAAGTCAGTTATTTTCTATGAGCTTCCCTTCCACATCGGAAATGTGCCTAATAACACTTTGCATGCTAGTTGGGAGGATTATGTGAGAAAATATATAATAAGCAGCGAGTACAGTGCTGAGCACAGATCATGCATTCCACATTGTTAGTTCCCATGTCTGCATCCCATTGATACTTGCCTTCACATTGTAGGGATAAAAATGCGCATTTCTTTGCCTTCCCACTTTGCTCCTGTTGTTGTTTAGGTGCTGTTGAGTTGGCACTGACGCATAAAGACCCCATGCATAACAGAACAAAACACTGCCCAGTCCTGTGCCAGCCTCACAATCCTTGCTATACCTAAGCCCATTGTTGCAGCCACTGTGTCAATCCTCATTGAGGGCCTTCCTGTTTTTCACTGATTATCCACTTCACCAAGCAAGATATCCTTCTTCAAGGAATGGTCCCTTCTGACAACATGACCAAAGTAGGTCAGATGAAGTCTGGCCATTCTCGTTTCCAAGAAGCAGTCTGGCTGTACGTCTTCCAGGACAGATTTGTTAGTTCTTCTGTCAGCCCATGATGCTTTCAATATTCTTTGCCAACACCACAACTCAAAAGCATCAACTCTTCTTTGGTCTTCCTTATTTATTGTCCAGCTTTCATATGCATATGAGGTACTTGAAAATATCATGACTTGAATTAGGCATACCTTAGTCTTCAAAGAGACATCTTCGCTCTTCAGCACTTTAAAGAGGTCTTTTGTAGCAGATTTGTCCAGTGCAATACGACATCTGATTTCTTGACTGCTGTTCCATTGGTGTTGATTGTGGAACCAAGTAATATGAAATCTTTAGCAACTTCAATCTTTCTTCATTTATTGCGATGCTGCTTATTGGTCCAGTTGTGAGGATTTTAGTTTTGTTTATGTTGAAGTGTAACCTATAGTGCAGACTGTACTCTTTAATTTTCAATAGTAAGTTCTTCAAGTCATCTTCACTTTCAGCAAGCAAGATTGTGTCATCTGCATATCACAGGTTGTTAATGGATCTTCCTCCATGCCATCCATGTTCTTCTTCATATGGTCCAGTTTATCAGATTATTTGCTCAGCATGCAGATTGAATAAGTATGATGGAAGGATACAACCCTGATGTACTACATTCCTGACTTTAAAACATGCAGTACCCCCTTGATGTGTTCTGAACAACAGTCTCCTGGTCTATGTACAGGTTCCTCATGAGCATAATTAAGTGTTCTGGAATTCCCATTCTTCTCAATGTTATACATAATTTCTTATGATCCACACAGTTGAAAGCCTTTGCGTAGTAAATAAAACACAAGAAAACATCCTTCTGGTATTCTTTGCTTTCAGCCAAGATCCATCTGACAGAAGCAATGGTATCCCTCGTTCCACATCCTCTTCTGAATCCAGATTGAATTTCTGGAAGTTCCCTATACTGCTGCAGCCAATTTTGAAATATCTTTAGCAAGATTTTACTTGCATGTGATGTTAATGATATTGTTTGATAATTTCCACATTCTGTGGGATCACCTTTCTTTGGAATGGGTACAAATATGGATCTCTTCCAGTCAGTTACCCAGTAGCTGTCTTCCAAATTTCTTGGCATAGATGAGTAAGTGCTTCCAGCGCAGCATCCATTTGTTCAAACATATCAATGGGTCTTCCATCAATTCCTGAAGCCTTGTTTTTGGCCAATTGCTTCAATGCAGCTTCAACTTCTTCCTTTAATACCATTGGTTCTTGATCATATGCCACCTTCTGAAATAGCTGAACATTGACCAATTCTTTTTGGTGCAGTGACTCTGTATTTCTTCCATCTTCTTTCGATGCTTCCTCCGTCATTGAATATTTTGTCCATAGAATCTTTCCATATCGGAACTCAAGGCTTGAATTTTTTCTTCAGCTTGAGAAATGCTGAGGGTGTTCTTTCCTTTTGTTTTTCTAATTCCAGGTCTTTGTACATTTCATTATAATAATTAACTGTCTTTTTGAGCTGCTCTTTGAAATCTTCTGTTCAGCTTTAAGAGCAAGTCAGAGTCTTCTGATATCCATTTTGGTCTTTTCTTCCTTTCCTGTCCTTTTAATGACCTTTTGCTTTCTTCATGTGGAATGTTCTTGATGTCATCCCACATTTTGTCTGGTTTTTGGTCAATGGTGTTCAATGCATCAGATTAATTCTTCAGGTGCTCACTGAATTCAGTGAGATATAATGAAGGTCATATTCTCGCTCTCATAGGCTTGTTTTAATTTCCTTCGGCTTTAACTTGAATTTGTATATGAATTTGTTGATGATCAGTTGATGATATGTTCCACAGTCAGCTCCTGGCCTTGTTTTGGCTGAAGAATTGAGCTTTTCTATTGCCTTTTTCCATAGATGTAGTTGATCTGATTCCTGTGTATTCCATCTGGTGAAGTCCGTGTGTATAGCCACTGTTTATATTGTTGAGAAAAGGTATTTGCAATGAATAAGTGGTTGGTCTTTCAAAATTCTATCATGTGATCTCTGGTGTCATTTCTATCACCAAGGCCATATTTTCCAACTACTGGTGATTCTTCTTGGTTTCCAACTTTGCATTCCATCACTAGTAATAATCAATATATCTTGATTACATGTTTGGTCAACTTCAGACTGCAGAAATTGGTAAAAATCTTAAGTTTCCTCATTTTTGGCTTCAGTGGTTGCTGTGTAATTTTAGATAATAATAAGTAGTATTGACTGGCCTTCCTTGTAGGTGTACAGATATTAATAGATGTTGCAACTTTCTTTGTGATGATATATGCCACTCCATCCCTCTTCGATTTGTCATTCCCAGAATAGTAGATCATGTGGTTTTCTGATTCAAAATGGCCTAAACCAGTCCATTTCAGTTGACTAATGCCTAGGATATTGATCTTTATGCATTCCATTTCATTTTTGAGAACTTCCAATTTTTCTGGATTCATACTTTGTACATTCCTCATTCTGATTATTAATGGATGATTGCAGCTGTTTCTTCCCATTTTGAGTCATGTCCCATCAGCAAATGGACATCCCAAAAGTTTTACTCCCTCTACCTCATTAAGATCAGCTCTATTGAGGAGGCAACTCTTCCCCAGTTGTATTTTGAGTGCCTTCCAACTTAAGGGGCTCATCTTCTGGCACTATATCAGACAATGTTTCAAGGCAATTAATAAAGTTTTCCAGTAATATATCAGACAGTGTTTCACTGCTATTAATAATGTTTTCACTGGCCAATTCTTTAAGAAGTGAATGGTGCATTCCTTCTTCCAATTTGTCTTAGTCTAGAAGCTCCACTGAAACCTGTCCACCATGGGTGACCCTGCTGGTATGTGAAATACCAGTGGCATAGCCTCCAACCTCACAGCAACACGCACACTACCACTGTATTATGACAAACTGATAGATGAGTGGTGGACTTTGTTCCTAGCCTGGGTGAACTGCAAGTTGACATTCGCAGCTGGGTGGCTATAGGTGAATCTAGCTAGCGAAGGGGCAGTGGCCCAGCCTGGGCAAAGATATGCAACTCAACCATAAAGACTTAGATAGGTGTGGTACAGGGGGTCTCTCAGGGTCAAAGGTAGAGGGTAGAGGTATTAGGGGGTTGCAGATGGAAAATGTAGTGTTAGAGGCTTTAGTGAGAGGAGGTGAGAGAGTTGAGGACTCTTTTCTGACCTCTTTAAGAGATACTTTTTTGTTTTCTCACCTTCAGCTCTGCAATTTACTAGATGAGGCCACAGGCCGAATAGTGATCTCTGTGGAGACAATAATGTTCATATCAATGAGATGTTTTTGAGGCTCTAGTCACATGAAATCACTTATATAAATTATGCATAGCATATAGTGTAGTTCTTCTCCAACCCCATCTTCCATTCACATGAACAAAGTCTTTGCCTCCTGATGAGTTCCAATTGACTGTGTGTGCCAGTGGACCCCTGAATATCGTCTCCAAGTCCTGACCTAAAGTAGCTCTGTGGGACTGGACTGGAGTCTCTGAGTGGTGTAAACAATTAAATGCTCTACTATTCACTGGAAGGTTGGTAGTTCAAATCCATCCTGAGGAGTTTTGGAAGAAAGGCCTGGTGATCAGTTTCTGAAAGATGATAGCCTTGGAAAACCTATGGAGTAACAACACATGAAACATGAGGTAGTCATGAGCCAGAATTGACTTGAAGGCAACTGTCGCCACTCCCCCACCCCCACCTCGCTTGCTGGTGGGACTGGATCACTTTATGAATGGTAAGTACAGGCTGCTGTATAAACTGGATATAAAAGCATCCAGCTGCAAGACCAAAGCCTCACAGAGTCAAGAGGTGAGAGTCCTGTACCAGAAGCTAATCCTTCAAGTCTCATCTCTGCCTGCAGCATTTGGGTGCTTCCCACTGGGCTCCATCTTTCAGGCATAACAGGGCCATGGAACAGAGGCCAGCTCTCTACCCCTCTACCTCCCACCATCCCTTAAGCAAACACAAAATTCTTTTGGATTTTAATCACTTTCCTTTTTTATTTTTATCTGAAAAATAAATTTAAATTACAGAATGTCATACTCACTCAACTCTCACTGACTGCCATCCAGTCGGATCTGACTCATAGAGACCCCTCCTTGGGTTTCCGAGGTGGTATCACTACAGAAATAGATTGCCCAACCTTCCTTCTGAGGAGTGGCTGGTGGATTTGAACTGCCAGCCTTCTGGCATAGAAAATTAATATAACAGTATCTCACTACTAAGTATAAATGATTACTAATATTTTGCTTTGGATATTTGCCTAGATATCATTTTTCAATAAAAGGAAAATAAAAAAAAAATCATTATTCATAATGCTGAAATCTTCATTGAATTGTTCTCCAATCACATCTGGAGGCAACTTCTGTCATGAATTGGATAGGTATCCTGTGAGCCCATGAGTTTTACACACATTATATGAAGAGTAAGGATGGCACAAACAGTTAAGCATTCAACCTCTAGCTGAAAGCTTGGTGGTTTGAACCCACCCAGAGACATCTCAGAAGACAGGCCTGGCAATCTGCTTCCAAAAAGTTACAGTCTTAAAAACTCTATGGAGCAGTTCATCATTGCTCACATAGAGTTTAGTATGCTCAGAATCCACTGGAAGGAGACTAACAGCAACAACGTGTATCTGTAGTGAATGTAAGGCAAAAATGCACTGCTGTGGAGTCCTATCTGACTCATAGCGACCCCTCCTGGGTTTCTGAGGAGGTATCTCTACAGAAGTAGATTGCCCAGTCTTCCTTCCGAGGAGTGGCTGGTAGGTTTGAACAGCCAGCCTTCTGGTTAGCAGTCAAATGCCTTAGGCATTACGCCACCAGGGCTCCTGTAGTGCATGTAGATGTATCCATATTAAAATGTATCCATAAGATGTATCTATATTGAAAGTGTATATTTCTTCCTCTGCTCTTCATGTTTTGGAAGTTACATACTGTATTTCTATTCTTTTCATAGTAATATTTTAAACACCTATATTTATTTTTTGAACAAATTTTAAGTAATTTCATATTTCTGTTCTCTGTTCCTTTTCTACATAAGATGTAAACCTTAAAATGCTCCCACCATTCATGTTATCATGGTCTAGGATTTAGTTCTATCATATAAATAGATAACTTTATTGAGATTTTGAGAAATTTTCCATAGCAAATTAGGTTCTCATTTAACAATTTCTATAACAATGATAATAATGGCGCTCTGGTGGTGCAGTGGCTACTAACCAAAACATCCATGGTTCAAACTCATCAGCGGCACCATGGGAGAAAGATGAGACAGTCTGTTTCCATAAAGATTTGCAGCCTTGGAAACCCTAGGGGGCAATTCTACTCTGCCCTATAGGGTTGCTATGAGTCAGAATCAACTTGATGGCAGTGGATTTGGTTTTTTGGTATACTTATTATTTAGTGACACTGTGTCAGCGTTCTTATTCTTTCCATTCTGGTTGCTCTGTTTCAATTAATTTAGCTTCCTTGTCTCTCTTTATGTGCTCATCTTTGGTCTAGGGTAAATGTTGACTGTTAGATCTCATTTAGATGATTGTTTACAGGAGCACAGTACTCACAGGTGATATTGTTTGTTTCATGATCCACTCTGTCTTTTGTCTGAAAGATGACTCGTGGGATTGGTTTAAGTGCCAAGTTTAAAAGGTTCTACCATGTTTTTATCCGTCATTACTGGTAATCATCATTATTTATTTAAGAATCTGTATCTATTTAAATATTTACCCATGTGTTTATAATTTTTGTTTGCACACAATTGCTTCTTGCAATCCCATCTCTCTTTTCATTTTCCAGAAGTAATTCCTTAGTAGTTTTTTTTTAAGCAAAGATCTGTGTTTGTTTAATTCTTAATCTTTTTCTGAAATGTCTTTCCTTTGTCCTCAGTCTCAGATCTGAGTCATCTGAAGATAGAACTACAAATCTACCTTTTTTCTCTTAGCACTTTTAAGATATTTATTACTCTTTTGACTCTTAGCAGCTATTGTTGCCAATAAGAAGGCTGATATCAAGTAGATACGTCTTTGAAGATAATTTGACTCTGCTCTCTAATTTATTTTAAAATATTCTCTTTTTTCCTTTATATTCTGTTGTTTCACAATCATTTGTCTAAGTGTGTGTTTGGTTTTTACTAATTCTGTGTGCTTTTGCAACCCAAGGCTAGAATCTCTTTTGAAATCTAGAAAATCCTTAGCCATTAGCTCTTCAATATCAACTTCTACCACTGTTTTCTCAAATTTCTCTTTCTGCAGATCCTATTGACAGATACCAACCAAAACCAAGCTCACTGTCATTGAGTTGAATCCAACTCATAGCAGTCCCTCCTTGGGTTTCTGAGGTGGTATCTCTATGGAAGTAGATTGCCCAATATTCCTTTCAAGGAGTGGCTGGTGGGTTTGAGCCACCAACCTTCCCGTTAGCAGTCAAATGCCTTAGGCACTATGCCATCAGAGTTCCCATTAAAATGTATCCTACATGTCTTTCAATTTCTTTTTCTTTCTTTCTTTTTTCTTTTTTTAAATCTATATCTTTCTGGTGGGTTATGGATGATTATCTCAGATCTGTTTTCCAAGTCACTAGTTTTCTCCACAGCTGTGTAAGTGGGCTATTTAACCAGCTTGTTGAGGTTTGCTCTTTTGCTCTTCAACTTAGATAATTATGTTTTTCACTTTTAGGTTTTTGGAAATTATTTTTCAGACCAACTCTTCTGTTCTCACAATGTTCTGTTCTTTCTGTATAAACTACTTTTTTTTTTTTTTGTTTTAACTTTTGGAAAACCTTAGACATATTTATATAAATATCTTTTCAGAATGCTCTATTTTCAATAATCACTTGGGAATGATTTTCCCATTTGTGACATTTGCTGACTCTCATGGTATTGTTGTTGTTGGGTGCCGTCAATTTGTCTCCGACTCATAGCAACCTTATGAACAACAGAATGAAACACTGACCAGTTCTGTGCCATCTTCACAATCCCTGATATACCTGAGCCCATCATTGCAGCCACTGTGTCAATCCATCTTGTTCAGGGCCTTCCTCTTTTCCATTGACCCTCCACTTTACCAAGTGCAATATCCTTCTTCAAGGAATGTTCCCTTTTGACAATGTGACCAAGTAGGTGAGACGAAGTCTGGCCATTCTTGCCTCTAAGGAGCATTCTGACTGCACTTCTTCCAGGACAGATCTGTTAGTTCTTTCAGCAGTTCATGGTACTCTCAGTATTCTTTGCCAATGCCACAACTCAAAAGCATCAACTATTCTTAAGTCTTCCTTATTCATTGTCCAGCTCTCACATGCATATGAGGTGATTGAAAATACCATGGCTTGGGTGAGGCACACTTTAATCTTCAAGGAGATATCTTTTCTCTTCATCATTTGAAAGAGGTCTTTTGCAGCAGATTTGCCCAGTGCAATCCTTCGTCTGATGTCTTGACTGCTGCTTTCATTGGTGTTTATTGTAGAATAAAGTAATATGAAGTCTTTGACAACTTCAATCTTTTTTCCATTTATCATGATGCTGCTTATTGGTCTAGTTGTGAGCATTTTTGTTTTCTTTATATTGAGGTGTAATCCATACTGCAGACTGTGGTCTTTAATCTTCAACAGTAAGTTCTTCAAGTCATCCTCACTTTCAGCAAGCAAAGTTGTTAATGAGTCTTCCTCCAATCCTGAAGTCATGTTCTCTTTCATATAGTCCAGCTTCTTGGATTTTTTGCTCAGTATACAGATTGAATAAGTATGGTGAAGGCATACAATGCTGACACACTCCCTTCCTAATTATAAACCATGCAGTATCCCCTTGTTCTGTTTGAACAGCAGCCTCCTGATCTATGTACAGGTTCCTCATGAGTACAATTAAGTGTTCTGCAATTTCCATTCTTCTCAATGGTATCCATAATTTGTGGTAATCCACAAAATCAAATGCTTTTGCATAGTCAATAAAACACAAGTAAACATCTTTCTGGTATTCTTTGCTTTGAGCCAAGATCCATCTGACATCAACTATGATATCCCTCTTTCCACATCCTTTTCTGAATCCAGTTTGCATTTCTGGAAGTTCTCTGTCAATATACTGCTGCAGCCATTTTTGAATTATTTCCAGTAAAAATTTACTTGCATGCTATATTGATATTGTTCGATAATTTCCACATTCTGTGAGATCACCTTTTTTTGGAATGGGTACAAATCCAAATATCTTGGCATAGACAAGTGAGTGCCTCCAATGCAGCATCTGTTTGTTGAAACATCTCAGTGTGTATTCCTTCAATTCCTGGAGTCTTGTTTTTCACGAATTCCTTCAGTACAGCTTTGACTTCTGCTTTCAATAGAAAGTTCTTGGTCATAGGTTCTTGATCATATGCCACCTCCTAAGTGAATGAGCATCAACCAATTCTTTTTGGTAAAGTGACTCTGTGTATTCCTTCCATCTTCTTTTGATGTTTCCTGCATCATTCAATATATTGCCCATAGAATCTTTCAATATTGCAACTCAAGGCTTAAATTTTTACCTCAGCTCTTTCAGCTTGAGAAATACTAAGTGTGTTCTTCCCTTTTGGTTTAGTAACTCCAGGTGTTTGCACATATCATGATAATAATTGACTTTGTCTTCTCAAGCTGTTCTTCGAAATCTTCTGTTTAGCTCTTTTACCTTGTCATGTCTTCCGTTTGCTTTATCTACTCTACATTCAAGGGCAGAAGAGTCTCTTCTGGCATCCATTTTAGTCTTTTTTTCCTTTCTTGTCTTTTTAGTGACCTTTTGCTTTTTTCATGGATGATATTCTTGATGTCATTCCCCAATTCCTCTGGTTTTTGGTCATTGGTATTCAATGCATCAAATCTATTCTTTAGATAGTCTCTAAATTCAGGAGGTATATAATCAAGGAGCTCTGGTGGTATAGTGCCTAAGACATTTGACTGCTGACTAGAAGGCTGATGGTTCAAACCCACCAGCCACTCCTTGAGAAGATTGGGCAATCTACTTCTGTAGTGATACTACCTCGGAAATGCAAGGAGGGGTTGCTTTGGGTTGGATCCAACTCAATGGCAGTGAGTTTGGCCTTTTTTTTTTTTTTTAATAATCAAGGTATTGTATATCTTCATATGCTTTGTAATTTTCATCTCATCTCCAGCAGGAATTCTCTCAATTCTTTAGGACATGGAGGTATCTCTGTGGTGTTTTTCTATATTATAGAACTCTCTTTTCTAGACAAGTTTTATTTTAGTTTATTGACTTTGGGATTCTAACCCTGGTAAGATACACAAGAATTTGAGTTTTATGCAAGTGGCAAAGACTAAGTGCTTCTATATGTTTCACTAATTTTTCTTTCTATCCACATCCTGGGGTGGCCTGCCCACTTCACTGCTATAGCTTTGAGTAGTAGTAGGAGTTTTTGTGATGAAATCATTACTTCCTAAATGATTTCTCCCTAAATCCAGCAGCTGGTCATGTACAGCAACTGTGGCTTTGACTTTTGCTTCTACATGGGTATTACTCTAAAGCTGTGCTTCTCACATGCTAATGTTCATATGAATCACTGACTTGTTTCATTGAGTTGATTCTGACTCATGGTGATTCCATGTGTGTCAGTGTGTAGAACTGTGTTCCATAGAGTTTTCAGTGGATGAGTTTTTTGGAAGCAGATTGCCAGATCTTTCTTGCAAGACAACTCCAGGTAGACTTGAATCTCTGATCTTTCTGTGAGCAGTTGAACATGTTAACCATCTACATTCCCCCAGAGACTATATGAACCATGTAAGATCTTGCTGAAATGTGAATTCTAATTCAGTAGGTCTGGGATGGGACCTGAGTTCTCTGTATTTCTTACAAGCTTCCAGGAGATTCCAATGCTGCTGACCCAGAGACAGTGCTTGGAGTGGCAGAGACCTACAGCACATCTCTGGTCAGTTACCCTTATGGACCTGGGGGCTTTATGTTCTCTCTCTGTTTTGAGAACTGAAAAGTTCTCTCTCTTGAGCTTTTAAGTTTAGTTTCAAAACCAAAACCAAGCTCACTGCCATTGAGTCAGATCAGACTCATAGCGACCCCTCCTTGGGTTTCCGAGGTGGTATCTCTATGGAAGTAGATTGCTCAACCTTCCTTCTGAACAGCGGCTGGTGGGTTTGAACTGCCAGCCTTCTGGTTAGCAGTCAAATGCCTTAGGCACTATGCCATCAGAGCTCCCTATGTTTAGTTACATATTAATAAATTATTAATTTATTTAAAATGACTTTTTCTATGAGTTTAAATATGAGAGTTATACCTGTGTCCACTCAGTCCATTGTTTCATTGGAAATCCATTTTGGATTTTCCTGGGATGTTTTATTCTTTAGGAACTGTGGTCAAGGAGATAGGGATGGGATCTGAGCAAATTTCAAAGACACACAGTTATCATTTAAACTGTTACATGTCTCTAGATGTTGAATGAGTAGAGGATTTTGGACTGATTTCTTTTTTATTGTCTTTTGGAGGTTCCCCTTAACTTCCCAATTTTCTTCATTCATTCCACAAACATTTATTTACTGAACTTCTTCCATGTGATATTGAGAAATCAGCAAAGTGTTCAAAGGGAGCAACTAGTATAGTGAAAAGTCTGGGAACTATGTTTTCTGAGGGTAGTTGGAGCATCAAGTCAAAGCAACAGGGCAGGGGTTAGGGATATAAGTGATTATTTCTAGAGAACATTTTCTTTGCTCTAAGAAGCCAATGTGCATCTGAGTGCTTACAAGAAATGACATTAGATAGTCTCCGAGGGCAGAGGGAAGTTACAAAGTGGCAGATTTTTGCTCAGCCAGATCTTCTCAGTAACGATTTAAGTTGCTTGATAAGATAGTGAGTCTCAATAATGGAAGAGTTTAAGCAAAAGCTATATGACCACCTCTCACATCCAGTGTAGAGGAGATGTCTGTGTTCAGTGGGAGGCTGGACTCCATGACGTCTAAGGGCCCTTCAACCCTAGACTCTCAATCCTTGGCTCTTCCCTGTTTTAGTAAAACCTCAGTTACTCTGTGTTTTAGTTAGGACAAAGTGTGGTTGGGGGCTACAGAAAAACCTCAAATAATGGTGGCATAGATAAGGTGAATATTTATTTACTTTATCATAAAATGGTCCAGAGTTATGGAAGCTAGGGCTGTGATGGTAGGGCCACAATCATTGAAGATGTGGGGGCTCCTTGCATTTTGCTTATTTGTCATCCTTGGTGTGCTATTTCATGATTTACTATGGGTTCAAGAGTTCAAGCCATCACATTCATATTCTAAACAGCAGAAAGAAGCAATAGATTAAGCAAGTCAACTTTTTAAGGATACTTCCTGGAAGTTTTACATGTCAGTTCTGCTGACATCTCACTGCCTGGAACTTAGTTACATATTCACTTCTAGCTTTAAACGAGCTCATTCTATTGTAGTATTTATTCTAGGTGGCCAGTTACCAGCTATCCCTAAGGAAAGGAGCCCTAGTGGCATGATGGTTAAGTGCTTGGCTGCTAACCAAATGGTTTGCAGTTTGAACCCACCAGCAGCTCCAGGAGAAAGATGTGGCTGTTTGCTTCTGTAAACTATTGTGGTAGTTAAGGTTGTATGTCAGTTTGGCTGGGCTGTAGTTTTGAGTAGGTTGGTAGCTGGATGTATTTATTCCCCATGATGAGATTGCAGTCAACTCCGTGGTGGAATCTGCTGTGAACAACTAAATAGTTGAAGGGGAGTTACCTGCAGGGTGTGGCCTGCTTCCAGTACGTATATGGAGAAGCTTCGGAAAAGGTCTCTAGCTTTTTGGCACATTTTGGATCCTGCATTTGGGTAAGTTTTCGTCTTTAGTCCCTGCACTTGATCCAGTGGCCTGCTGTGTTACCTGCTGATCTTGCAATTGTGCCATTTTACCTGCCGACCTTGCTTTCCTCATCCTCAGCAGCCAGCAGTCATGTGAGTAAGAAGTCTCCAGCTCCAGTGGGCCTGGAACAAGAGGCAGAGTTGAAGCCCAAGGTTGAGGGGACTTCACCCAGTCCCTAGAGCTGGCACTCTGAATTTAGACTTCTGGCCTCCTGAACTGTAAAAGAATGAATTCCTGTTTGTTAAAGCCCTCCATTTGTGATATTTCTATTATAGCAGGACTAGAGAATTAAGACAACTATCTATCTGATAGATAATTCTACTCTGTCGATAGGGTCACTATGGGGAGCTCTGGTGGCATAGTGCCTAAGGCATTTGAGTGCTAACCCAAAGGCTGGTGGCAACAGGTTTTTTTTTTTTTTTTTTTTGTAATCCCTAAGGAAGAGTCCCTGGGTGAAGCCAAAGGTTAAAGGGCTCAGCGGCTCACTGAAAGGTTGATGGTTTGAGTTCACACACAGGTGCCTCAGAAGAAAGGCGAGGTGGTCTACTTTTGAAAGTCTCATCACTGAAAACCCTGTGGGGTACAGATCCGCTCTGACATGCATGGAGGCACCATGTGTCAGAATCGGCTTGAAGGCAACTGACAGCAAAGAGTGTTGCTAACAAAGAGTGGAGAACAAATGTTTGAATCAATAAGCGGTAGTTTTTCCATAATCAGAGAGCAGTTTTCTAAATCTTAAGGCCTCTCCTTATCCTTGGATCCAGAGAAGGAGTTGGATTTGGTAGTACTGATCTGGGGAACAAATAACATCTGTCTGCAAAGTGGCAGCCTCTGAGCTCCAGCAACTAAAGAGCACAACCAAAAAGTAGATAAGCATTCCAACAGGAAATTATGTACTCTGATTGGTCGGTCTCTTCTTTGCACTGAAGAAAAGCAGTGTTCTGACTTTCTAGTTAGATCTATAAAATGCCTGGAGAAATTTATCAGAAGTAACCACATGACAAAAGAGAAAAGAAAGATATGGAGAGAGCCTGAGTAGGGAGAGTGGAGGGATGAGAGGAAAATCAGTCTATGAGAATGGAGAGAAACAACAGCCTCCAGACCCGGACATTTGTCCTGAGTGTGTGTGCTTGTTTTGGGGTCGAGTGAAGCTGGGGAGGAGGGAGAGGGAGAAAGAGAGAAGATCCAACAGCCACTGTGCCACACTTCAGGACTTCTAAGTTGCTGCGTTGCTGTGACACTGGAAGCTACGCCACTGGTGTTTCAAGTACCAGCAGAGTCACCCATGGTGGGCAGGTTTCAGATGATCTTCCAGACTAAGACTTCCTAGAAAGTCCCAGTGGTCTATTTCCAAACCAACAAAAACTCTATGGGTCAAAACAGAATACTTTCTGATATAGTGCTGCAAGATGATCGCCTAGACTGGAAGGTTGTCAAAATTCACAGTGGTTGCTAAAATGGACTCGAGCACACCAATGATTATGATGATGGCACAGGCAATGTTTCATTATGTTGTACTTGGAGTAGGAGCTGACTCAAGCTGAGCTGACTCAGTGGCAATGAATAACAACAACAATAGGAAGATCTTAATACCAGGCTGAGGGGCTGGTCAGTGCAAGTCAGAAGTCTCAGGACGAGAGAGAGATGACAATTTTGGCATATAGATATCTACATCAGCTTCTGTGGTTAGGAACTGTCTTAGTTATCTAGTGCTACTACAACAGAAATACCACAAGTGGGTGGCTCTAACAAGCAGAAATTTGTTTTCTCACAGTTTAGGAGGCTAGAAGCCCAAATTCAGGGTGCCAGCTCTAGCGGAAGGCTTTTTCTCTGTCGGATCTGGAGGAAGGTTCTTGTCTCTTGGAGCTTCTGCTCCTGAGCAATCTTCATGTGGCTTGGTGTTCCTCTTCCCCATCTTTGCTTCTCTTGCCTGTTTGTTTAATCTCTTTTATATTTCAAAAGAGATTGATTTAAGACACACCCTCCAGTAATCCTTTCTCATTATCACAAAGACAATCCATTCCCAAATGAGATTATAACCATACTCAGAGAGGTTAAGATTTATAACATGTAATTTTTTGGGGTGCAATTCAATCCGTAATGGGATTCTGTGGCCTGTTAAGTTCATCTTCAGTCCCCAAGTACATGTTACATTTCGTAGTATTAATGCACATTAATGTATTAATTACTAACAAAAGTCCTGTGGTAAAAGCAAAACTACAAAAATAAAGACTGGTTTTGCCCTAGGGATTCTTACTTTTTCTTTTCTTTCTTTTCTTTTTTTTTTTTTTTTTATTATGGAATCCTTTTATTGAGGAACACTGATTAACTACCTTTGGTCCTAGTGTTTCTCTGAGCACTCTCTGGGAAGCCTTGCCATAAGACAAGTAAATCAATTACTTGAGAGAGTACTAGTATTTTCAGTAATAAATTCAGATAGCAATTACCCCTGAGGGTACTTAATAAAGAAAACACTGTGTGATGTAATGAACAATGTCTTCAAGCTTCCTATTACTCCTAGTACAATGATGCTTTTTGTGTGACTCTTTCTTGTAATGACAGTTTAAAAATGCTGATGGCATGACACCAAATGTAGTTCAGCAAAAGCAATTCTACTGAGGCCAATATGACACTCTCCAGGTATCTGCATTTCAGCTGCTCTGCATGCTGGAATTGGTGTTAGAAAATCTGGAAGAGTGGACGGACTGCTTATCATCCAGGTAATCTTCTCTGAAGAGTGTTACTCCTCAGAGGGGCTTTTAAATAAATATTTAGTGGTAAGGTGTTCATTGCACTTTCTAGAGGACAATAGTGATTCAGTGGTAGGATTCTCACCTTCCATGATGGCATAGTGCCTAAGGCATCTGACTGCTAACCAGAAGGCTGAGAGTTCAAACCCACCAGCCATTCCTCAGAAGGAAAACTGGGCAATCTACATCCGTAAAGATACCTCCTCAGAAACCCAAGGAGGGGTCACTATGAGTCAGCATTGACTCGAAGGCAGTGTGTTTGGTTTTGGGTTTTGGTTGTAGGAGACCTGGCTTTGATCCCTGGTCAATGTACCTCAAGCACAACTCTCACTCATCTGACAGTGGAGGCTTATGCACTGCTATGTGAACAGGTGTCAGTGGTGCTCTTACACTAACACAGACCAGGAAGAAAGGCCTGATGATCTACTTTCAGGAAAAAATTCAGCCAGTGAAACCCTATGGATTACAATGGTTCAATCCTATTGTCTGGAGGATCGCTATGAATCAGGGGCCAATGTGACAGCAGCTAACAACAACAATAGATGGACTTGAAGGGCAACATTCTTTACTGTCTGTTGAGTACCTAGCCATATGTCTTACCTGACAAACAAGCTGGGGCAAGGTTGACATCCTTTGAAAAGCTGAGGGCACCCCCATCACTGCTTACCAGCAAGACCTGGACTCTCTTTTGAAGTTGTCTTGAGTCCATTCCAGTGCATAAAGGAATGAATAAACCAGGTCCTCAGAGTTTACCTCATTAAATACAGCAGGAGCTCTGGTAGCATAGTGCCTAAGGCACTTGACTGCTAACCAGAAGGCTGGTGGTTCAAATCTACCAGCCACTCCTCGGAAGGAAGGTTGGGCAATCTACTTCCTTAGTGATACTGCCTCAGCAACCCAAGGAGGGGTCGCTATAAGTCGGGTCCAACTCGATACATAACAACAACAACAATACAGCTGAAGCATTGCCCATGGTCAAGAATGTTTAAGACTGGTATAACCAGACTTTTGCCACAGCCAAATAAGGTCTTGGCAATGCACCATAGAATGCCTGGCTTTGGGCAATGCTACTGTCAGGACATTGTCCAACACAAACGTAAGTTAGTGCCAAGATAGTAAGTAAGTTAAGTAACTTGTATGGGTTGTTATTCATAAATCAGTTAAAATGTGGAATGCCTGTCAGATAACATATTTATATTTAGGACAGCTGATCTATGGGCATTCTTTCTGGAATGAACATGGCAAATTTCTTTTTGGGTCACTTCTAGTGTGAGATAACAAAACAACATCATCTGTGTATAAGAATGTCTAGCTGTTTGTTTTGCATGGAGGGGGTAGGGGCAGAGGTTGGAGTTGCCATTCAGGACATCCAAAGGATCACTAAGATACAAGCTAGATAGAAACAATCCTAGAACACATCCCTAAAATCCTTGTCTGGACACTTTTGCAGCCTAATCCCAATGACATGGATAGTTGTCCCATCCTGCAGAGTTGATTCTGGACAGGCATAAACAGTCCACCTTCTAAGTGTCTGTATTGGCCAGCATCCATTTCCCACATAATCTAACATGTTCTTGAGGTTGAGTGCAACAATGATCTGGGATGAAATAGCTTTGTCTAAATCTTGCATGCTCCCTGATGTGTAAGAATTTTATATTTTGCTGATTCTCCAACTTGTTTTGCCAACAAAGCCTGGAGTGGTTTGCACACCTGGAGTGGGGAAGGAGCCTTTTATTAATGACCTCAAGCACTTGCATTCCATATTCCATCATGGAAGTGCAAAGAATCTCAATTGTGTGTGGACATGAGAAATAAATTCCTTCACCCCTTCCTCAAAAAAGCCAACTCCTGGTGCTAGTGAAATAATTGAAGAAGTTTAAGAGGACAGACATTTTGGATAAATTAGAATAAAATGTCACTCATATATCCATGGCAATTTAGAGTATGATAAATATGGCAACAACAACAAATATGGCATTGCCAATCAGAGTGGGAAAGAATAGATTCTTCAATAAATGAAATTGAGACCATTGAAATTTTAGAAAAGAAGCTGGTGCCCCTTTTTTCATGCACAAAAATACATTCCAGATGGAATAAAGACTTAACTTAAAAAAAAATCTTCAAAATAGTTGAACAAAATATGGATGAATATTTTATTAATCTTGGAAACGGCAAGCCAGAAATCCCAGAAGCCACAAAAGATAAGTATGCTATATTTGACTACACAAAAATTAAAAAAGCAAACAAACCAAAAACCCAAAACTTCTGTGCAAAAAAAAGCCATCAAAAACAAAATTAAGAGACAAATGACAGCTTGGGAGAGAATATTTATAACATATATAAGATGCAAAGGGTTAATAATCACAAAATAAAAAGAGCTTCTATAAACCAACAGTTAAAAGACTAACAATCCAATAAGAAAATAGATAAAGAATAGGAACAGGCAATTCATAGTAGAAATAAAAATGACCAATAAAATGAGTAGGAATCAAAGAGGTAAAAGTTGACAATGAGATGATTTTCTAGTATCAGACTGATGACACAAGTTTAGGGAGGTGCAAAATATTCTGTGGGTGGGATAAGGGAAATAGATACATTCTTGGTACTAGTGTGTAGTCTGTGAGGGGTACAAATGTTAAGCACTTGGCTATTAACTGAAAACACTGGTGATTTGATCTACCCAGAGGTGCCTTGGAAGAAAGGACTGGAGATCTATGCTTCTAAAAGGTCATAGCCATTGAAAACCCTACACACAGTGCTACTCTGAAACACATGGGGTTGCCATGAGTCAGAAACTATTCAATGACAACTGATTCTTTTTTAGGAGAGTACAAACCAATCCTTCCTTTAGGACAGCAATGTAGTAGAAACTATAAACATTTTTAATACATAAATTGCCCTGCCCTGATACTCACTTTGAAATGATTGCCTTTGAGAAGCACTTGCACATGTGCCCAAAGGGGCATGTGGAAGGTTATGTGCTTTGCAACATTGTATGAGGGAAAATTTAGGGGGTAGGCTTAAATTAGCATGATGTGTCTTTACTATGGAATATGATGCAGAATTTATAAGAATGAAAGATGCATTAGAACAGAGAGGTCTGGGAAATAAAAGAGAAAGTGTATGTTGCAGCCCTACATGCATAGCATGCTACCATGTAATACAGGTCTATAGACACATAGAGCAAGGATGAAATCTGTGGGAAACTCATCACACTGATTATGTATGTGTTTAACACACACACACATACAAATATGTTCATGTATTACCACTATGTTGTTTTACTTAAAAAACACACTCACAAACACACAAGAATGTTTTCATACATTACTTGCATATTCAAAAAACAAATTAAGGAAATTAACACAGAGAGACTGGAATGTGGTAGTCTGCATTGGCTTGAACATTTGATGTGATTCCATCATAGGCTCTAATTATTCATTAATTAATAAATAACGTTTGTGTGCCTACTCTGTGCCAGATACAGACACTAAAGAAAGACTAGAAAAACTGTTGGTAAAACTATTTCAGAGAATACTCTGGTTAGAAATACGTTCTATGTTATTGTTAGCAGCTATCAAGTTAGCCCCTGACTCATGGTGATCCCATGCACACAGAATGAAACTCTGCCCAGTCCTGCACCATCCTCACAATCGGGTATGGATTCTACCATTGTGACCCACAGAGTTTTCATTGGCTGATTTTTGGAAGCAGATTGTCAGGCCTTTCTAGTCAGTATTTCTCAATCTGGAAGCTCTGCTGAAAACTGTTCAGCATCATAGCAACACACAAACCTCCACCAACAGATGGGTAGTGGCTGCACACGAGGTGAACTGGCCAGGAATCAAACAAATCCAGGTCTTCCTCATGGAAGGGGAGAATTCTACCACTGAACCACCAATGCCCCACAAGTATTTCACAGGATGTTAAAAATAAAAAACTTGACAGAAACACCAATGTACAATAGATGTGAAATTACAAAATTAGATCATGAATTGCAGAATATATGAAAGAAATTGAACCCTTGACATCATTTTATCCACCTTGAGAATATAAATTAGTTGAGACAGTGAAGAGAGGGAATAGATCAGGAAAGAGATTTCTTTGGAGAGTGCTGTTCAGGGCTGTGAATCCCTCCCTGTGCTGAGGGTGTGGGGTAAAACACACATGAAACAGACGGAGAGGCCAGCCAATTCCTCCTTCCCACCACAGGCTTCCAACCTACAGCAAACTGGAGCTGGGACAGGGAGAAAGGCATACTCTTAAATCACGTTTGAAGGTTTTATTGTTACACAGAAATGGACATTCACATTACTGAATCGCGACTGTGTTTGTCACTTAGAGTTACTTAGAGTGTCAACCACCCAAGACTGAATCAAGAAGTTGTGGACCTACTGGAGCTTTTATTTGGTGGTACAGGAAGGCTGACCTCATGGAATCAGTTTTAAAGGGATAATGGGAGATGAAAATAAAACTGCTTGGATTGCATCATAAGTGATGCCTACTTCATATACAGGTTACATAAAATTGCTCATCAAGCAAGAGGTAAAACTGTAGAGTCAGTGGAAAGAGAGAGTGGTGTGTGATGCCAAGCTATGCACAGGACACCTGTGGCTTTTCATGGAAATGTGATTCTTGAGCAAGCCAGGAGTCTGCACAGGTTTAGGCATATTTGTGAATTTGGAGATTCACCAAGACCCCCTGATGTTTCTCTTGCAGATGCCAAGGGTCTACTATGGTACATTTTGGAAGGTTTTCCATTAAAAAATACCCCATTAAAATTAAGCCTTGGCACCTGAAGGATTCTCCTCCATTTATTCAGAAAACGAAGATGTCTGGTTGGAATTTACTAGCATAGTATTCTGAGGTGTTGCTAAATCATTTCAGTCCCTGGATATTCAGCAAGCCTCTCTGGAAAGTGTGGAGAAGGCGTCTGGGAGACCTGCTGGTCCTGCTAGCAGAGAAGAGAATCTTTCCTGGCAACCCCCTCTTGTCTTTCTCTTTCAAGATTCAACTCAAATGTCACCTTTGTGAAGCTTTCCCCATTCCTCAACCTGGAGAAATTACAGGTACTTGCTTCTCTGCATCCCAGCTGCTACTTCTATATATCTGTTAAAGCATTTGTATTGTATGGCACGTATTTATTACTTGTCTGCCTCTCCACAAGATCCTCAGATTTCTGAGGGTAATAAGTACTGTATTTCATAAATTTTAAGAGACACGTTTTCCCCACATTTTTACATTTATGAAATTTGGATAGCTTTTGATGGCATGCCATAGTTTAATTGACAATATGTTTTCTTAGTGGTATATACAGATTTTTCAGTGTACATAAAATATGGTATGTTTCACAATTGATGGTGACTTAGAATTAGTGAAACATATATAACTAATCTACCTCTGTACCCCTAAACAGCTAGTACATAGCCTGGTGCTCAATAAATACATGAAACTAGCAGATTTTGTGGTGGTTGATTTTACCAGCAGGAGACACTGGTCTGAATAATTTTGGCAATGGATAGCAAAGAAATAGGCAGCAGACTCTGGAACTGCAAGTACCTGGTAGAGTGTTGAAAGGCATGTATTAATAAGGGTAACCCAGCTGCTGTAACAACTAGATCCCCCAGCTGCATAATGTCTCTAACACCAAAGAAGCTTACTGCTTGCTGGTCTTAGTGGTCCAGAGCAGGTATTCCTTTTTGGTGATGGCTGTCCTCTCTGTGATATTTTAGGCTCCTGAAAGGGCTCACTGTGCTTCCTCCGAGTATCCCAGTTCAGGGTTGTGATCCGTAATTTTTCCTAGTTGGCATTTGGGAGCTCTGGTGGTATAGTGTTTAAGGCATTTGACTGCTAACCAGAAGGCTGGCAGTTCAAACCTACCAGCCACACCTTAGAAGAAAGGTTGGGCAATCTACTTCCATAGTGATACCGCCTTGGAAACCCAGGGAAGGGTCGCTATGAGTCAGATCTGACTCCACGGCAGTGCATTGCTTTGCATTGTGTTGTGTTTAGTTGGCATTTTGGATCACCCAAATTAAAAAAATTTGGATCTGTTCCAGTTTCCCTGAGTTGGTCATGACTGAACCGGTTTGAACCGGTTTAAAGTCCTGATTGGCTGCCCACAAAGCTCCAATTAGCTCCCAAATTATCTCCTGCATCACGTGTGCAAGGATTTCTAACAAAAATTTTCTGGAAAATGGATTCTCAATGCTTCTATTTACCTAATACTTAACTGAAGGATAACAACACACATACAAATTTAAAATAAAACACATGTTAGTTTTTTTTTTAAATAAAAATTTGAAACAGATGGTATCTTTTAAGACAAATATTTATTCCCTTGACATTTTTTTTTTTTCACTCACATGTTTATATTTTTAAATACAGGCTTTATGCAGAGACCTTAGAGATGTCACGATAATAAAATCCATGTTTTTCATAATTGTCTATTTCCTAGAAACACAGGGCTGGAAGCAACCTCAGGATGCTTTCTCTGGCATCCCCCTCCTCCAGGCAGGCCAACGTGTGACCAGCTGAGACCAACTGGTGTTTGTTCTGTTTATCTTGGAGCCTTTTGTGGAAGGAAGCTATAAACTCTTTCTTAATGCTCTCATGGACTCTTCACTGAGCTCCAGATCCAGGCTGGGTGAAGAGTTCTCGGACAGGACAGAGTTCAGAGTAAAGCTACTTAGGACATTTTCTTCACTGGTGTATCCCATATTACACTCTTGCCAATCACAGCCCTGTAGTTGCAGTGCAGCCACTCTGTGACTTTCCCACCACAGGCTTAGCTTGCATTCCATTGCATTCTGTTCAAATCTCTCTATACATACTTCTGATGGGAAAAGCTCTCATCTTGGCCAAGGCCTAAAGGAGGTGAGTAACCAAAGAGAAAATCAATAGATGTGTGAAATGTTATGAGTTTCTAGGTGGTGAAAATTGTTAGGCACTTGGCTACCAACTGAATCCACTCAGAGATGCTTTGGAAGAAAGGTCTGGTAGTCCACTTCTGAAAGATCACAGCCATTGAGAACTTTGTGGAATATAGTTCTGCTCTGAAACACATGGGCTCACCAAGAGTTAGACTCAACACACCTGGCAACTAGCAAAATGTTAGGCAGAAATGTTGTTGTTGTTAGGTGGCATTGAGTCGTCTCCGACTCATAGCAACCCTATGCACAGCAGAACAAAACATTGCCCAGTCCTGAGCCAGCTCCATGATTTTTGCCATAATTGAGCCCATCGCCGATGCCACCATGTCAATCCATCTCATTGAGGGAGTCCCCTCTTTCGTTGACCCTCCACCCTATCAAGCATGACATCCTTCTCCAGGGAATGGTCCCTTCTGACAACATGATCAAAGTATGTGAGACAAAGTCTGGCCATTCTGGCCTCCAAGCAGCATTCTGGCTGCACTTCCTCCAAGACAGACCTATTAGGTCTTTTAGCAGTCCACGGCACTTTCAGCATTCTTCGCCAACAACACAGCTCAAAAGCATCAATTCTACTTCAGTCTTCCTTATTCATTGTCCAGCTCTCACATGCATATGAGGCGATTGAAAATACCATGGCTTGTGTCAGACGCACCTTAGTCCTCAAGGAAACATATTTGCTCTTTGGCACTTAAAGAGGTCCTTTGCAGCCAATTTGCCCAGTGCTATACATCTACTTCCGTAGTGATACTGCCTCGGAAACCCAAGGAGGGTTTGCTATGAGTTGGGTCCGACATGAGGGCACATAACAACAACAACAACAACAATACATTGTACCAGCCACTCCTCGGAAGGGAGGTTGGGCAATATACTTCCACAGTAATACTGCCTCGGAAACCCAAGGAGAGGTTGCTACGAGTTGGGTCCAACTTCACGGCACATAACAACAACAACATACATTGTCTGATGTCCTGACTGCTGCTTCCATTGGCATCGATTGTAGAACCAAGTAATGTGAAGTCTTTGACAATTTCAATCTTTTCTCCATTTATCATAATGTTGCATATAGGACCAGTTGCAAAGATTTTTGTTTTCTTTATATTGAGATGTAATCCATATTGCAGACTGTATTCTTTAGTCTTCATCAGTAAGTTCTTCATGTCATCTTCACTTTCAGCAAGCAAAGTTGTGTCATCAGCATATCGCAGGTTGTTAATGATTCTTCCTCCAATACTAGTGCCATGTTCTTTTTCATATAGTCAAGCTTCTCAGATTATTTGTTCAGCATACAGATTGAATAAGTGTGGTGAAAAGATACAACCCTGACACACTCCCTTCCTGATTTTAAACCATGCAATATCCCCTTGTTCTGTTTGAATGACAGCCTCTTGGTCTATGTACAGGTTCCTCATGAGCACAATTAAGTGTTCTGGAATTTCCATTCTCAATGTTATCGACAATTTGTTATGATCCACACAATCAAATGCTTTTGCATAGTCAATAAAACACAAGTAAATATTTTTCTGGTATTCTTTGCTTTGAGCAAAGATCCATCTGACATCAGCAATCATATCCTTCACTCCACATCCTCTTCTGAATCCAGCTTTCATTTCTAGAAGTTCTCTGTCAATATACTGCTGCAACCATTTTTGAATTATCTTCAGTAAGATTTTATTTGTATGTGATATTAATGATATTGTTCAATAACTTCCACTTCCTATGAGATCACCTTTCTTTGGTATGTGTACAAATATGGATCTCTTCCAGTCAGTTGGCCAGGTAGCTGTCTTCCAAATCTCTGGGCATAACTGAGTGAGTGCCTCCAGTGGGGCATCTGTTTTTTGAAACATCTCAATGGGTATTCTGTCAATTCCTGGAATCTTGTTCTTCGCCAGTTATTTCAGTGCAGCTTTGACTTCTTCCTTCAATACCATTGGTTCTTGATCATATGCCACCTCCCAAAATGGAAGAAGATCAACCAGTTCTTTTTGGTACAGTGACTCTGTGTATTCCTTCCATGTTCTTTTGATGTTTCCTATATCATTCACTATCTGCCCATAGAATCTTTGAATATTGCAACTCGAGGCTTAAATTTTTTCCTCAGTTTTTTAAGCTTGAGAAATGCCTAGCATGTTCTTCCCTTTTGGTTTTCTAACTACAGGTCTTTGCACATTTCATTATAGTAACTGGATTTGTCTACTTGAGCTGAGTAGACAAATCCAGTCTTTGAAATCTGTTCAGCTCTTTTATCTTGTCATTTCTTCCATTTGCTTTAGCTACTATTTTCTCAAGGGCAAGATCCAGAGTCTGTTCTGACATCCATTTTGATCTTTTCTTTCTTTCTCATATTTTTAATCACCTCTTGCTTTCTTCACAGATTATGCTCTTGATGTCATTCTACAATTCTTCTGGTTTTCGGTCACTGGTGTTCAATGCATCAAATCTATTTAGATGGTCTCTAAATCCAGGAGGAATATATTCAAGGTCATATTTTGGCTCTTGTGAACTTGTTTTAATTGTCTTTATCTTCAAGTTGAACTTGCATAGGTGCAGTTGTTGGTCTGTTCTGCAGTCAACTCCTGGCCTTGTTTTGGCTGAAGATATTGAGCTTTTCCATTTCCTCTTGCCAAGACATGTTGTTGTTGTTGTTGTTATGTGCCGTCGAGTCGGCCCCGACTCATAGCGACCCCTCCTTGGGTTTCCGAGGCAGTATCACTACAGAAGTAGGATTGCCCAACCTTCCTTCCGAGGAGTGGCTGGTGGGTTTGAACCGCCAGCCGTCTGGTTAGCAGGCAAGTGTCTTAGCCACTATGCTATCAGAGCTCCCAATCAATCTAATTCCTCTCCACTCCACCTGGCAAAGTCCATGTGTATAGCTGCCATTTGTGTTGTTGAAAAAAGGTATTTGCAATGAATAAGTTGTTAGTCTTGCAAAGTTCTATCATGCAATCTCCAGCATTATTTCTGTCACCAAGGCCAAATTTTCCAACTATTGGTAACTCTTCTTTGTTTCCAACTTTTGTGTTCCAATCAGCAGTGATAAGCAACACATCTTGATTGCATGTGCAGTCATTTTCAGACTGCAGAAATTGATAAGAATTTTAAATTTCCTCATCTTTGGCTGTGGTGGTTGGTGGGTAAATCTGAATAATAGTCATATTAACTGCTTTTCCTTGTAGGGGTATGGATATATCCTAATCTGAATAATAGTCGTATTAACTGGTTTTCCTTGTAGGTATATGATATATTATCCTATCACTGAAAGCATTGTACTTCAGGATAGATCTTGAAACATTCTTTGTGATGATGAATGCCATGCCATTCCTCTTCAATTTGTCATTCCCAGCAGAGTAGACTCTATGGTTGTCTGATTCAAAATGGCCAAAACCAGTCCATTTCAGCTCACTCATGCCTAGGATATCAATCTTTATGCATTCTATTTCCTTTTTGACAACTTACAATTTTGTTAGATTCATACTCCGTACATTCCATGTTCCTATTATTAATGGATGTTTGAAGCTGTTTCTCCTCAATTTGAGTCATACCATGTCAGCACATGGAGGTCCTGAAAGACTTACTTTATCCATATCATTAAGGTTGGTTCTACTCTGATGAGTCAGCTCTTTCCCAATTTTTAGTGCTTTCTGACCCAAGGGGCTCGTTTTCCTACACTGTGTCAGACAACGATTCTAGGCTGCTCATAAAGTTGTCCAGTAATGTATCAGACAGTGTTTCTCTGCTATTCATAAGGTTTTCCCAGGCCAATTTTTGAGAAGTGGATGGATTCCTCCTTCTTCCTAGTCTGTCTTAGTCTGTAAGCTGCATTGAAACCTGTGTACCATGTGCAACTCTGGGCATTTAAAACACCAGTGGCATAGCCTCAAGTCTCACTGCAATGTACAAGCCCCACAGGATGACAAACTGACAGACAAGTTTGTCTCCCTTAGCTGTTGGAAACCTCTGAGCCCTCCTCTTACCTAATTCCTACCTGGAACCTGCCACTTTGTGGTCCCTGGCCACTCCCTCCATTTCCTGGCTCTAGAGGGCTTGCAGCCCCTTTACCTGGATATCCTGCCACTCTGGAGGTCCCCAGTCTCTCCGGCTCCCTCCCTTTCCTGGCTCTGGGGGGCTTGGGGTCTAGCCTTGCCTTCTGCACCTTTTTACCTGGATATCCTGCCACTCTGGGGGTCCCCAGCCTCTCCAGCTCCCTCCATTTCTTGGCTGTAGGGGACTTGGGGTTAGGCAGAGAAAATGGACACTTTTCAGAAGTCAGTGATATGAAGGAGCCAGTCATTAGACTGAAGTATGTGATTTGAAGATCTTTCCTTTGTGAGAGGTAAATTGATCTTTATTTTGTTTTCTTTCTTTAGGTAGCTTTTCCTGTGCAATAAACTATTCCTAAATCTTAAACTAACAAACTCATCACTTCTTACTATATGGTGGGAAGGCTGGGAAAATTGTCTTGTCTGGACTGGCTTGAATGAAGATGGATGGCCCAGGATGGCCCCACTCTTATATCTGGTGGTTGGCTTTGTGTTAGCTGGGGCAATAGGGATCATTTGGCCACATATTTCTCATTGTTCAGCCTGGGTTTGTTCACACTGTGGGTAGCTGCCAGATTTCCAAGTGCAGCAAAGTGCAAGCCCCAGTGTAACAGTGCTTTCCAAGTCTTTGTTTATACTATGTTTGTCATTGTCCCATTGGCCGGAGCAAGTTGCAAGGGTGGCCTGTGGGAGAATCAGGGTGGAAGGTCACTGCAAAGGGCGTGAATAGAGGAAGGCTATCTTTAAAAGGTATCTTATGTTCTGGTTACCTAGTGCCACTCTGACAGGAAGATATCACAAATGGGATGGCTTGAACAATAGAGTTTATTCTCTTACAGTTTGGGAGGCTAGAAGTCTGAGTTCAAAGTGCCTGGCTCTAGGGGCTGGGTAAAACCCCTCAACCTTGGGCTTCAGCTCTGCCTCTTGCTCCTGGTCCACTGAAGCTAGAGGCATCTCTTCACTCAGGCAGCTACTGGCTGCTGAGGCTAACAAGCCCAAGGTTGACAAATAAAATGGCACAGTCCTGATGTTACCAAACCACAGGGAAGGCCATTAATTCAAGTCCATCATAAGTTCCAAGGTCGGCGGAGTATGGCAGACTGCTGAACAACGATACAGCCACATATAGGGTTCAAGGATGCCATAAGCTAGAGACCATTCCCCAAGCTGTTTCTTATATATGGGAAGCAGACCATATCCCTAAACAGCTACTGAGCTGCTTGTGGTAGGTCCCACCATGGAGTTGATTGCCAGTCCGATCATGGGGAATAACTACCAGCAGCTGCCTAGCCACTCAACCAGGCCCAACCAAGTTGACACACAAACTTAACCACTGCACCTCATTTCTCTTTGAAGATAGAGAAGGGATGTGTCCCTTCCTAGTTCCTATCAAATCCAGATGGTCTGACAACCTTCTCCAAGAAAGAAAATATTGCAGTTTCTCACACCAGACCTTTTCCCAACTATCTAATTTAATGATATTTCCCCACACCCATCTTCTGTGCAGACTCCTTGAGGGCAAAGACTTATATATTGCCCACTCTCAAAATATTGTTGTTGTTGTTGTTACATGCCATTGAGTAGGTCTCCACCTCATGGAGATCCTGTGCACAATGGGGTTGAACCATTGTGATCCGTAGGATTTTCAATGGCTGATATTTACAAGTAGATTGTCAGACTTTTCTTCCCAGTTTGTTTTAGTCTGAAAGCTCTGCTGAAACCTGTTCAGCATCATAGCAGCCCACCAGTATCCAGTGATAGATGAGTGGTGGCTGTGCATGAGATGCATTGACCAAGAATCAAACCTGAGTCTTCTGCATGGAAGACAAGAATTCAACCAATGAACCACCAAAGTTCTCCCTTTCTCTCTAGCTGGCATCAGTCAATTGTGACTCATGGTGGCCCTCTATGTGTCACAGTAGAACTGTGCTTGATAGGGTTTTTAATGGCTGAATTTTTAAAAGTAGATGATCAGGCCTTTCTTCTGGGTGAACATGGGTGTCAAGAATAGTGCAGGGCAAATAGTGCTCAATAAATAGTTTTCAAATGAATGAATGAAAATAATAAATAATAATAATAAATACTGTATTATTTAATAATAAAAATACATAGTTTTCAAAAGAATGAATGTCTTCTTAATAGGTCATGCTAACTTAATTTGTGTGTTGCTGCAGGTCTGGAAGCTATCCCATCCATGTTCATCCAGAAGGAAGGCCTGGTATTTCAAATACCAGCAGGGTCACCCATGTAGACAGGTTTCAGTGGAGCTTCCAACTAAGACAAACTGGGAAGAAGGATAGGGCCATCTACTTCTGAAAGAATTGGCCATTGAAAACCTTATAATTAGCAGTGAAACACTGTCTATTACATTATGGGGAAACATTATGAATAGCAGTGAAACATTGTCTGATATAGTGCTGGAAGATGAGCCCTTCAGGTTGGAAAGCACTCAAAATATGACTGGGGAAAAGCTGCCTCCTCAAAGTAGAATTGACTTTAATGACATGGACAGAGTAAAGGTTTTGGGACCATCATTTGGTGATGGAGGATGATTCAAAATGAGAAGAAACAGTTGCAAACATTAAGAATTGGAATGTGGAAAATACAAAGTATGAATCCAGGAAAATTGGAAGTTGTCAAAAATGAAATGGAAGCATAGATCAATATCCTAGGCATTAGTGAGATAAAATGGACTGTTTTTGGCCATTGTGAATCAGACACCCATATGATCTACTATGCCTGGAATGACAAAATAAAGAAGAATGGCATCACATTCATTATTAAAAAGAACATTTCAAGATCTATCCTGAAGTACAATGCTGTCAGTGGTAGGATAATATCCATACACCTATAAGAAAGACCAGGTGATACAACTATTATTCAAATTTATCCACCAACCATTAAAGCCAAAGATGAAGAAATAGAAGATTTTTACCAACTTCTGCAGTTTGAGATTGATCAAACATGCAATCAAGATGTATTGATAATTACTGATGATTGGAATGTGAAAGTTGGATACAAACAAGAAGCATTGGTAGATGGAAAATATGGCCTTGGTGATAGAAATGATGTCAGAGATCACATGACAGAATTTTTCAAGTCCAACGACTTATTTATTGCAAATATCTTTTATCAGCAACATAAATGCTGACTATACAAGTGGACCTCACCAGATGGAATGCACAGAAGTCAAACTGACTACCTTTGTGGAAAGACACAAGAGAGAAGCTCACTATCTTCAGCAAAAACAAGGCCAGCAGCTGACTGTTCATATGCAAGTTCAAGTTTAGAGACCATTTCAAGAATAGGTTTGATGCATTGAACATCAGTGATGAAGACCAGATGAATTGTGTGATGACATCAAGAACATCATACACAAAGAAAGCAAAACATCATTAAAAAGACAGGACAGGAAGAAAAGACCAAAATGGATGTCAGAAGAGACTCTGAACCTTGCTCTTGAATGGTAGCTACAGCAAATGGAAGAAATGATGAAATAACAGAGCTGAACAGAAAATTTTAAAAGGCTGATCAAGAAGACAAAGTAAAGTATTATAATGAAATGTACAAAGACCTGGAGTTAGAAAACCAAAAAGGAAGAACATGGCTTGACATTTCTCAAGTTGAAAGAACTGAATGAAAAATTCAAGCCTTGAATTGCAGTATTGAAGGATTTTATGGGCAAAATAGCTGTCTCTTCAAAGTAGAACCAAAAACCAGAAACCAAACACCAAACCCTGTGTCATTGAGTCAGACCCGACTCATAGCGACCCCTCCTTGGGTTTCAGAGACAGTATCACTACCAAAGTAGATTGCCCAATCTTCCTTCCGAGGAGTGGCTGGTGGGTTTGAACCACCAGCTTTCTGGTTAGCAGTCAAATGCCTTAGGCACTATGACCTTAATGACGTGGATGGAATAAGGCTCTTGGAATCTCCATTTGCTGATGGTGCATGCAAACATCCATTAATAATTGGAATGTGGAAAGTACAAAGAATGAATCCAGGAGAACTGAAAGTTGTCAAAAATAAAATGGAGCACAAAAAAGATCTATATCCTAGGCATTAGTGAGATGAAATGGACTAGTTTTGACCAATTTATAATCAGACAATCATATGGTCTTCCATGCCAGGAACGACAAATTGAAGAGGAATGGCATCATATTCATCATCGTAAAGGACATTTTAAGATCTATCCTGAAGTACAATGCTGTCGTTGTTGCTGTTGATGTTATATGCCGTCGAGTCGGCCCTGACTCATAGCGCTTCTCCTTGGGTTTCTGAGGCAGTATCACTACAGAAGTAGGATTGCCCAACCTTCCTTCCGAGGAGTGGCTGGTAAGTTTGAACCGCCAGCCTTCTAGTTAGCAGTCAAGTGCCTTAGGCACTATGCTACCAGGACAATGCTGTCAGTGATAAGATAATACTCATCACCCCTAAGGAAGACCAGTTAATATGACTATTATCCAAATTCACTCACCAACCACTAAAGCCAAAGATGAAGAAACTGAAGGTTTTTTTTTTTTTTTACCAACTTCTACTGTCTGAAATTGACTACACATGCAATCAAGATATATTGATTATTACTGGTAATTGGAATGGGAAAGTTGGAAACAAAGAAGAATCATCGGTAGTTGGAAAATATGGCCTTGGTGATAGAAATGACATGAGAGATCCTATGATAGAATTTTGTAAGACCAATAACTTATTCATTGCAGATACCTGTTTCAACAACATAAATGGCAGCTATACATGTGGACCTCCTCAAACAGAATACACAGGAATCAGATCGACTACGTCTGTGGAGAGAGATAATGGAGAAGTTCAATATCTTCAGCCAAAACAAGGTCAGGAGTTGCCTGTGGAACAGACCATTAATTGGTCATATGCAAGTTCAAGTTGAAGCTGAAGAAAATGAACACAAGTCGATGAGAGCCTATACATCACCTTGATTATATTCCACCTGAATTTAGAGACCATCTGATGAATAGATTCGATGCATTGAACACCAATGACCAAAAACAGACAAGTTTTGGGATGACATCAAGAACATCTTACATGAAGAAAGCAAAAGGTCATTAAAAAGGCAGGAAAGGAAGAAAAGACCAAAGTAGATGTCAGAAGAGACTTTTGAGCAGAGAGTAGCTAAAGTGAATGGAAGAAATGATGAGATAAAATTGCTGAACAGAAGATTTCAAAGGGCAGTTCAAGAAGACAAAGTAAAGTATTATAATAAAATGTGCGAAGACCTGGAGTTAGAAAACCAAAAGGGAAGAACATGGTTGGCATTCCTTAAGCTGAAAGAAGTGAAGAAAACATTCAAGCCTTGAGTTGCAATATTGAAAGACTCTATGGGCAAAATATTGAATGATACAGGAAACATCAAAAGGAGGAATACACAGAGTCACTGTACAAAAAAGAGTTGGTCGATGTTCAGCTTTTTCAGGAGGTGGCATATGATCAGGAACCAATGGTATTGAAGAAAGAAGTTGAATCTGAATTAAAGGAACTGGAAAAAAATAAGGGTCCAGGAATTGATGAAATACCCACTAAGATGTTTCAACAAACAGATGCAGTGCTGGAGGCACTTACTGGTCTATGCCAAGTAATTTGGAAGACAGCTACCTGACTAAATGACTGGAAGAGATCCATATTTGTGCTCTTTTTAAAGAAAGGTGATCCAACCAAATGTGGAAATTCTTGAACAATATCATTAATATCACAAGTAAGTAAAATTTTGCTGAAGATAATTCAAAAACGGTTGCAGCAGTATATTGACAGGGAACTTCCAGAAATGCAAGCTGGATTCAGAAGAGGGTGTGGAATGAAGGATATCATTCAATCTGTATGCTGAGCAAATAATCCAAAAAGCTGAACTATATGAAGAAGAATGCAGCACCAGGATTAATAAAGACTCATTAACAAACTGTGATATGCAGATGACACAACCTTGCTTGCTGAAAGCGAAGATGATTTGAAGCACTTACTGATGAAGATCAAAGAGTACAGCCTTCAGTATGTATTATACTTCAACATAAAGGAACAAAAATCCTCACAACTGGACCAATTAGCAGCATCATGATAAATGGAGAAAAGACTGAAGTTGTCAAAGATTTCATTTTACTTGGATCTACAATCAACACCTATGGAAGCAGCAGTCAAGAAACCAGATGTTGTATTGCACTGGACAAATCTGCTGCAAAACACCTCTTTAAAGTATGGAAGAGCAAAAATGTCACTTTGAAGACTAAGGTGCAGCTAACCCAAGCCATCGTATTTTCAGTCACCTCATATGCATATAAAAGCTGGACAATGAATAAGGAAGACCAAAGAAGAGTTGATGTCTTTGAATTATGGTGTTGGCAAAGAGTACTGAAAATACTGTGGAAGAACAATGAACAAATCTGTCCTGGAAGAAGTGCAGCTGGAATGTTCCTTTGAACAGAGAATGACCAGACTTCATCTGACCTGCTTTGGGCATGCTATCAGAAGGGACCATTCCCTACAGAAGGATATCATGCTTGGTAAAGTGGAGGGTCAGAGAAAAAGGGGAAAACCCTCAATAACATGGGTTTAACTGTCACAGTGGCTACAACAATGGGCTTAAGTACAGCAAGGATTGTAAGGATGGTGCACAACTGGGCAGTGTTTTTGCTTTACAAAGGGTCACTGAGAGTAGGAGCCAATTCAACAGCTCCTAACAGCAACAACAACATGGGAAAAATAAAGGAGATCTGGTGGTGCAGTGGGTAAGAAATTTGGCTGCTAATGAGAATGTTGTCAGTTTAAACTCTCCAGCTTCTCTGTGGGAGGAAGATGAGGCAATCTACTTCCATAAAGATTTACAATCTCGGAAATCCTACTGGTCACTGTGAGTTGGAATCAACTTGATAGCAGTATTTTTTTTTTTTTTTTACCCTGGTGTGGGCAAAACACTGAATGATGTAGGAAATATACAGTGTCACTGTACAAAAAAAGAATTGGTTGACATTCAACCATTTCAAGTGGTAGCATATGATCAAGAACCAATGGTATTGAAGGAAGAAGTCCAAGCTGCACTGAAGGAACTGGGAAAAAACAAGGATCCAGGAATTGAGAGAAAACTCATTGAAATATTTCAACAACGGTTGCAATACTGGAGGCACTTACTCATTTATGCTAAGAAATTTACTGGAAGAAATCCATTTTTGTGCCCATTCCTAAGAAAGGTGATTCAACAGAATGTGGAAATTATTGAACAACATTTTTAATATTACTTGCAAGTAAAATTTTGCTGAAGATCATTAAAAAATGGTTGCAGCAGTACATCCATAGGGAACTGCCAAAGATTCAAGCTGAATTCAGAAGAGGGCATGGAACTAGGGATATCATTGCTGATGTCAGATGGATTTTGGCTGAAAGCAAAGAGTACTAGAAAGATGTATACCTGTGTTTTACTGACTATGGAGAGGCATTCAGCTGTATGGATCATAACAAATTATTGATAACATGGCAAAGAATGGTAATTTCAGAGCATTTAATTGTGGTCCTAAGGAACCTATACATAGACCAAGAGGCTGTCATTTGAACAAAACAAGGGGATACTTTATGGTTTAAAATCAGGAAGGGAGTGCATCAGGGTTATATCCTTTCATCATACTTATTCAATCTGTATGCTAAGCAAATATTCTGAGAAGCTGGACTATATGAAGACAAATGTGGCATCAAGAATTGGAGGAAGGCTCATTAACAACATGTTATGGCAGATGACACAACCTTGCTTGCTGAAAGTGATTTGAAGCACTTAATGATGAAGATCAAAGACTACCATCTTCATATTGATTACACCTCA
The DNA here is from genome assembly GCF_000298275.1 of Orycteropus afer afer. Classification (NCBI taxonomy): domain Eukaryota; kingdom Metazoa; phylum Chordata; class Mammalia; order Tubulidentata; family Orycteropodidae; genus Orycteropus; species Orycteropus afer. The sequence goes on from NW_006921931.1 coordinate 1,885,848, forward strand.
ACATAAAATGAAAATCCTCACAACTATACCAGTACACAACATTCTGATAAATGGGAAAAGATTGAAGTTGTCAGGGATTTCATTTTACTTGGATCCATAATCAACACCCATGGAAGCAGCAGTCAAGAAATCAGAAGTCATATTGCATGGGGCAAATATGTTGCAAAAGACCTCTTGTGAGTGTTGAGGAGCAAAGAGGTCACTTTGAGGACTAAGGTGAACCTAACCCAAGCCAAGATATTTTCAATTGTCTCATATGCATGTGAAAGCTGGACAAGGAATAAGAAAGATCAAAGAGGACTTGATGCTTTTGAATTGTGGTTTTGGCAAAGAATACTAAAAATATCATAGAATGCTGGAAGAAAGGAGCAAGTCTTCCTGGAAGAAGTGCAGCCAAAATGCTCCTTTCAAGTGAGGATGGCCAGACTTCATCTCATCTACTTTGGTCATGTTGTCAGAAGGGACCACCCACTCCCTGGAGAAGGATATCATGCTTGGTAGAGTGAAGTGTAAGCAAAAAGGGGGAAAACGCTTAAGGAGATGGGTTGACACAGTGGCTGCAACAATGGGCTCAAGCATAGCAAGGATTGTGAGGATGACGCAGGACCAGGTAGTATTGCTACAAGTCAGAGCCAACTCAGTGGCACCTAACAATAACAACTTGATTTGAGTTCACCTTAATCTTCCTTATTTGTTTAATAACTGAAGACACATATCTTAATTGCAGGTAGGAAGTGTTTGAAAACAGATCAGATTAAGTCCTTCTCTTGCTTAAATATTTCCAAAGGCTTTACATTATGCTTTTAATACACTCTAAATTCCTTACTGTGGCTTACAAACCCAAAGTGCTCTGGTCCTTGCCTTTCCCATCTCATCTTGTCACCTCTTCTTATCCCTCTTTCCTACTAAGATTAGCCATAATGGTTCTCTTTCTGTTCTTAGAAAAAAAAAATATATATATATATATATATATATATATATATATATATATATATATATATTAGAGCTTCTCTTTCTTTTCTTCCCACTTAGAGCTTTTCTACTTGTAATGCTCTCCCTTCCTTCTCATGTGGTCTTTATAAGGCTGGTTCCATCTTTTCACTTAAGAGTTCATCTTAAATGTCTTTCCTCAAAGAGTCCACCTTGATCTGCAGCTATTTTCTTTCATCAAACCATTGCAATCTTATGCATAATTCTGCACTATCTGATGTTTCCCCTGTTTATTTATTTGTCTTTGTCTCCCTTCTCCCATGAGAATGCTAGTTCCAGGTCAGTACCTTATCTGTCTTTTTCACTACTGTATTTCCAGCATATAGGTCATTAATTGGCACATAATATGTAATCAATAAATATTAGGGATGCTGGAAGACTCTTGAATTACTTCTTTAAGGATTAACTTCTTCTTTCTCCTTGATTGAATTTATAAACAAGAAAGAATTCCTTATATTAAATTACTTAGAGTTATGGCCAGACTTTGTCTCACCTACTTTGGTCATGTTGTAAGAAGGGACGATTCCCTAGAGAAGGGTATCATGTTTGGTAACTGGAGGGACAATGAAAAAGGAGAAGGCCCTCAACTGCATGGATTGACACAGTGGCTACAACGATGGGCTCAGGTATAGCAAGGATCATGGGGCTGGCATAGGACTGGGCAGTGTTTTGTTCTACTGTATACAGGGTCGGTATGAGTTGGCGATGAGTTGACAGCACCTCACAACAACAATGGGAGCTCTGGTGGTGTAGTTCTAAGGCATTTGACTGTTAACCAGAAGGCTGGCAGTTCAAATCCACCAGTCACTCCTTGGAAGGAAGATTGGACAATCTACTTCTGTAGAGATACCACATCAGAAACCCAAGGAGGTGTCATTATGAATTGGAAAAAGACTCCATGGCAGCGAGTAACAACAACAACAGGGGTACTTTAATCTGGTTCCCATTTTATGAAAATTCCCTAAAATATGAGGCACTTACTACTTGATATGGATATATATGAAGTAACTGGTGGAGAATCTCCATTTGTATTGGTTATTAAAAAAAATAGAGCTAAAACTTCAGAAAAAAATGTTAAGATAACAGTGAATTATTTTGATGACTCCTTTTATGGCAGTAGCTTTACTGTGTGACCTTTCCTTAAAAATATTTCAGAAGTTTAAAAATATCAAACCAAATTTTACTGAAGGGCTTAAAATGAAAAACAACAGTCTCCTGCCCTCCCCACCCCACTCCCACCCTTATCTCCTGTTTTGCTACTGAGAGACATCCACTTTTATCTGTTTCTGTTTTCAGTTTTCAAGCCTATCTAAATAATGTGTATATACCATTATTCCTTGATTTATTAGCTAAGATATTATCTTCTGATTTCTCTCTGTGATTAATGAGGATCTAACTCTCTGCAGCTCTCTTTTATGTTGCAAGCCTTCCTCAGAGTCTGGGGATCCTTGGTCGTCTATTGCTGTGTGAGAATGAGAGACTAGGGAGGATGCTTAGGAGCTCTGTGTTTATAGATGGGAAATGGAAGGCTTCAGTTAGAGTGAGAAGTGGGGTCAGGTGAAGGATGGCCATTGTGTCGTGGGTTTCTGAAATGCCAAGATGTTGGGGCTTTATTCTAGGGCACCACCAACCGTTGTTGACCCTGTCTCCTAGACAATATTTCCCTAAAGAACTCTCCTCTCCTCCCATCTCTTCCCCTCCCCTCCCCTCCCCTTTCCTCTCCTCTCCACTTATCTCTCTTTCCCTGGCAACAGGATTTAGAGCCGTTGTAGTCCATCTGTGAACCAGGGTGGAGGAGAGGTTCAGAGTGCTACTCAGTGTTCTGAATACAGATTTTGAATGATCTCCCACTTCTCACTTTCATCACCCACCTGTCTGCCGCCTCCAAGTCATGCCCCTCTCCAGAATTCAGTCACGCTGGGCAGCTACAGCTCCTTCCAGGAGGGTTCTAGGTGGCAGTGATTGTTACTCTGCCACTTACTTAGCCTCATCAGCCATTCTGTTGTATTAACTTTAAGTTTTCTGAAAAGTGGCTGAAATTCTCCCTGTACTGAAGGATTCTTCCCATTTTCTTCCTTATTAAGGGTTTATACCTTTTACAAATTAATTTTAATGATGTCTTATAAAGGAGAGAAGGCAAATGTATGTGCCTTCTAAGAAAGCTTGACTTTTCTTTCATTTAAATATGTATTCTGTTGCACTTGGATCTTTGTAATTTCTTTTAAAGATAATTATTCTACAGAATTTTGCTCTGGTAAGTTCATGATGGAGGCTGGTGGTACAATGGCTTAGAGTTTGGCTGCTAACGAAAAGTCAGCATTTCAAACACCACCAGCTGCTCCATGGGAGAAAGATATGGCAGTCTGCTTCTGTAAAGATTTACATCCTTGAAAACCCTAGGGGGAAGTTCTACTCTGTCCTGCAGAATCACTGTGAGTTGGAATGGACTCGATGGTGGCAGTGGGTTCACAAATTGTGGTGGGAGTTGGGGATGGGGTAGAGATAGTCAAGTGACACAAATCCTGTATGTGTGTGTTGGTGGTGGTAGTAGGGAGATGCCTGGGATGGCAGAGATGAAGGTGTTGTTTCTCCTAACCTCAGAAAGATGCTCTCCCTAACCATATTTAGGCATCCCTGATGTGGAGAGCTTGGATTTTATCTTTCTTGAATGGCTCTGGCTTCTCTTTAAGAGACCCTGTATAGGTGCGTGAACCAACCACAAGCCTCTCATTACACAGAACAAATCTGTATCTTTCTAAGCAAGGATCATAACCAATGATCAAGAAAAATGAATGTCAGAGTCAAAAGAAGTACCAGAGGTTGTTTGGCTTAGAAGGGTCCATAAGTTTGAGCTATTCTTACAGCTAGCTCCCTGAGAGAGAGAGTGACCAAATTCTAATGCAAACCAGTTCCAGCTTTTACTGGTAGGTACATGAGGAAACTCAGTTACTGGGTTAAAGACATTATAAGTAAAAACATGGCTATGGTTAAGAGAAACCAGGGGTGGTATCAAAGCCAATGATAAAAAATGGAGGAACTTAAGTATGCAACAACAGCAAATAAGATAGCTATATGATAAGTATATCATAGAATAATATTTAACCATTACAATTTTTTCCTTTTAGAACATTAATAATATGGCACCTAACAACAACAACACCATTAATATGGCAAATCTAGAAAACCTTCTGTGTAGTATTATTCCATTTTTAATTAAAAGATATTTTATATCTATATTTCCTATTAACATATTTTTTAAAATAGTGTGGGCTTCTTTTTTTATTTTGGGTTTTCTAAGTTTTTATCATTGACCTTATGAGCATATATTGTTTTTCAATGAGATAATTATTTTTTTCCAGAAAATAACTCATATACATTTATAGATGTAATATACACCAGAAGTGGCAAACCCAGATTGCTACAGAATCCAGAAAAGCAACAACAAAAAAATGACTAAACTGGGTTGGGTATAAGGAAAATCACCTGTCAGAAATGTAATCAAGCTTTTGTTGTTTCATTTTTACTTGACTGTGTCCTAAGCACATCACATAACACAAACATAGTTGATACTGAATATTATAAGATAAGTTCAAAATTGAAAAACATAACATTCGAAAAAAATAGGAATACTTAATTATTAATTTTTTTTCTTTCATAATTCATTACTTCTTTGGTTTAGAACCAGAAATGTGACACTTTCTTTTGCCCCAACACTTCAATGTCGGGTCTTGCATTTCATGTTGTGATGTGCCGTATAGAATTCAGCCTTGAATTCTTTAACTGAGAGCAATACTCTTATTTAGTTTCATAATGGAAAACAGCTGTTCAGACTGAACATGGATAGAATCTTTCTACAATGGTTTTTATATTTAGGGTAACCACTCCTGAGATATTTGTAGAATTCTGGTATTTTAATGTGGCAAAATTTATTTTTTGAGATTGAAATGTGGTTCAAAGAATTCCATCTATGGCACAACGTTAATTGATAAAGGTGAGTTGAGTAATAGGAGCTTATTTTCATAGAATTAGAACCTTTTTTTTGAATTCTGCCTTCAACTCCATAGTTTTGGGGGAGCAGTTTAATTGAGCGTTCTCATTTCTGAAAAGTGGTTTCAGCATACGAAAGTGGGACAGATTGTTTTTTATCAAATGAGTTTCCTGAAAATATAATTTCACTAAGATTGAGCTAACTGTATAGCCCATTTGCATACTTATGAATATCTTTTCAGAGAAATACCCAAAGGGGCTTATATAGCTTGTGATGTTTACTGAAAAGTCAATGCTTTGATCCAAAATTTGCTAGTGAGTGTTTTTTGTTGGATGATATAAACAAGTCAGTATCTTTTTCAACTGTTCTCCCAATCTTGTGAAAAAAGACCCTACTATTAGAAAACAATTACCCTCCATTCATTAGAGCAGATGAATGTTGTGGCTTTAGTGTATTTTAGTTCATCAAGCAAAGCATTGAATTCTCTGTGCTTTCAGGCATGGGAGTGAAGCCAATTCTCTATGTTCACTTTATGTTCTATCCTACCTTTTTAACACAGCAATTCCTGGTGAACTATTTAAGTTCCATGATCTTAAACGATTTGCCACCTCGGATTGAAGTTCCGTAACAAGCTCAGTGTTAATGCTGACCATCTCAGAAGCTCAGTTTTGTAGTCAGGTCTGCTAATTTTGACTTTTCTGATTTAAATTTTTCAAGACTTCTCAACACACAAAGCTAAGTCATTTCCTGAAGTTGTGCCTGTGATGGACAACATGCCCCAAAGTTCTCCAATCACATTGAAGTCTCATTGGAACCATAAATAAATATAGCTGACTGGGTGGTATTATTTTAACTGGGCTCTCATAAGCTTTACTAGGAAATGCCACAAATGATTTAACTTTTCCACACAATTTGTTCTGTAAGTTCTCAGCCATATCGTCATCTTGCTGAGCAACACTATTTCTGTTTAGTCTTTTGTGTGCAAATACTTGTTTTTGTTCAGGGCATGAATTTCTCTGTTTTCAGTAGATATTCTTTTTTAAACTCATCATCTATAAAAACTTTTAGTAATTGAGCAATATTTTCACCTAATTCATAACTACATCTCATGTTGTTGTTGCTGTTACGTGCCATTGAGTTGGACCCGACTCATAGCAACCCCTCCTTGGGTTTCCGAGGCAGTATCACTATGGAAGTAGATTGCCCAACCTTCCTTCCGAGGAGTGGCTGGTGGGTTTGAACCACCAGCCTTCTGGTTAGCAGTCAAGTGCCTTAGGCACTGTGCTACCAGAGCTCCTACTATATCACATAGTTAGGTCATTTTTTAAAATTTGCATTAAGCAGATAAAATATGTTAAGATGTCAGTCTTTTATTTGAGATCACCAAGTTCCTGAGGCTGCTTTTTGTTTGAGTGTGGCTCTATATTAAGGCTGGGGCCTGAGGTAGGTGGGCTGGCACTCAGGAGTGGCTTTTCAATTGTGGGCGGCTCTACTTTAAGGCCATTGCCCAAGGTAGGCAGGTGCAGAGGGGTTAGGAACAACTAAGGGAGATAACTTGTCTGTCAGTTTGTCGTCCTTCGGTGGCTTACATGTTGTTATGAGGATGGAGGATATGCCACCATCTTGCAAAACACCAACAGGGTCACCCATGGTGGACAGCTTTCAGTGGAGCTTCTGGACTAAGACAGACTCGGAAGAAGGAAGAGGTCATCCACTTCTCAAACAATTGGCCAGCAAAAACCTCATGAATAGCAATGAAACATGATCTGATATATTACTGGAAAACTTTACGAATAGCCCTGAAACATTGTCCGATATAGTGCTGGAAGATGAGACTAACAGGTCAGAAGGCATTCAAAAGTTGACTGGGGAAAAGCTGACTCCTCAGAGTAGAGACAACCTTAATGATATGGACAGAGTAAAGCTTTCGGGACCTCCATTGGCTGATGTGGCATGACTCAAAACAAGTAGAAACAGATGTAAGCATCTATTAATAATTGGACCATGAAATGTACAAAGTATGAATCTAGGAAAACTGGAAGTTGTCAAAAATGAAATAGAAAGCATAAAGATCGATATCGTAGGCATCAGTAAGCTGAAATAGACTGGTTTTGGCCATTTTGAATCAGATGACCATATGATCTACTACACCAGGAATGACAAATTGAAGAGGAAAGGTGTGGCATTCATCATCACAAAGACTGCTTCAATATCTGTTGTGAAATACAATGCTGTCAGTGATAGGATAATATCCATACGCCTACAAGGAAGACCAGTTAATGCTACTATTATTCAAATTTACACACCAACCACCAAAGCCAAAGATGAGGAAATTGAAGATTTCTACCAACTTCTGCAGTCTGAAATTAACCAAACATGCACTCAAGACATGTTGATTATCACTGGTTACTGGAATGCAAAAGTTGGAAACAAAGAAGAGTTACCAGTGGTTGGAAAATATGGTCTTGTAGATAGGTAACGCTGGAGATCACATGATAGAATTTGCAAGACCTATGACTTATTCATTGCAAATACCTTTTTTCAACAACATAAGTGGTGACTATACACGTGGACTTCACCAGATGAAATACACAGGAATCAGATTGACTACATCTGTGGAAAGAGACAAAGGAAAAGTTCACTATCTTTGGCCAAAACAAAGCCAGGAGCTGATTGGGGAACAGACCATCAACTTCTCATATGCAAGTTCAACATGAAGTTGAAGACAATTAAAACAAGTCCATGAGAGCCAAAATATGACCTTGATCATCCTTCCTGAATTTAGAGACCATTTAAAGAATAGATTTGATGCACTGAACACCAATGACTGGAAACCAGAAGAATTGTGGGATGACATCAAGAACATCATACATGAGGAAAGCAAGAAGTCATTAAAAAGAGAAAAAAAGGAAGAAAATACCAAAACGGATGTCAGAAGAGACTCTGAAACTTTCCCCTGAGCAGAGAATAGCTAAAGCAAATGGAAGAAATGACAAGATAAAAGAGCTGAACAGAAGATTTCAAAGAGCAGCTCAAGCAGACAAAGCTAATTACTATAAAGAAATGTGAAAAGACCAGGAGTTAGAGAACTAGAAGGGAAGAACATGCTTGGCATTTCCCAAGATGAAAGAAATGAAGAAGAAATTTAAGCTTTGAGCTGCAATATTGAAAGATTCTATGGACAAAATATTGAATGATGCAGGAAGCATCCAAAGAAGATGGAGGGAATACACAGAGTCACTGTACCAAAAAGAACTGGTTGATGTTCATCCATTTCAGGAGGTGACATATGATCAAGAACCAATGGTACTGAAGGAAGAAGTCAAAGCTGCACTGAAGGAATTGGTGAAGAACATGGCTCCAGGAACTGACAGAATACTCATCAACAAACAGATGCCCCATTGGAGGCACTCACTCAGTTATGCCAAGAGATTTGGAAGACAGCTACCTGGCCAACTGACTGGAAGAGATTCATATTTGTGCCCATTCCAGAGAAAGGTGATCCCACAGAATGTAAACATTATTAAACAATATCATTAGTATCACATGCAAGTAAAATCTTACTGAAGATAATTAAAAAATGGTTTTAAGTCCCAGTGGTATATTGACAGAGAGCTTCCAGAAATGCAAGCTGGATTCAGAAGAGGACATGGAACGAGAGATATCATTGCTCATGTCAGATACATCTTAGCTGAAAGCAAAGAATTCCAGAAAGATGTTTACTTATGTTTTATTGACTGTGCAAAAGCATTTGACTGTGTGGATCATAACAAATTATGGATAACATTGAGAAGAATGGGAACTCCAGTACACTTAATTGTGCTCATGAGGAACCTGCATATAGATCAAGAGGGTGTCATTCATAAAGAATAAGAGGATACTGCATGGTTCAAAATCAAGAAGGGAGTGTGTCAAGATTGTGTCCTTTCACCATACTTATTCAACTTGTATGCTATTTTGGTTACCTAGTGCCACTCTGACAGGAATATACCACAAATGGGATGGCCTTAACAAACAGGAGTTTATTCTCTTATAGTTTGGAGGATTTAAATCCAAGTGCAAAGTGCCAGGCTCTAGAGGCTGTGAAAGCCCCTCAATCTTGGGCTTCAGCTCTGCCTCTTGCTCCCACTGAAGCTAGAGGCATCTCTTCACTCAGAGAGCTGCTGGCTGCTGAGGCTAACAAGCCCAAGGTCAACAAATAAAATGGTACAGTCCTGATGTTACCAAACCACACGGCAGGCCATTAATTCAAGCCCATTGTAAGTCCCAAGGTCAGCAGAGCATGACAGGCTGCTGAACAATGACATGGCTACATGCAGGGTCCAAGTGTGCCATAAGCTCGAGACCATTCCCCAAGGCTTCTGTTTATATACAGGAAGCAGACCACATTCCCTAAGGCAGCTACTCAGCTGCTCACAGTTGATTCCACCATGGGGTTGATTACCAGTCTCATTATGGGGAATACTACATCTAGCTGCCCAGCCACTCAACCAGGCCCAGTCAAGTTGACACACAAACTGAACTGCCACATATGCTGAGAAAATAATCCGAGAGGCTGGATTATATGAAGAAGAACATGGCATCAGCATTGGAGGAAGACTCATTAACAACCTGTGATATGCAGATGACACAACTTTGTTTGCTGAAAGTGAGGATGACTTGAAGCATTTATTGATGAAGATTAAAGACTACAGTTTGCAGTATGGATTACTCCTCAATATAAAGAAAACAGAAATCCTCACAACTGGTCCAATTAACAGCTTCATGGTGGATGGATTGAAGTTGTCAAGGATTTCATGTTACTTGGTTCTACAGTGAACACCAATACAAGCAGCAGTTAAGACATCAGATGACCTATTGCACTGAGCAAATATTCTGCAAAAGACCTCATTCAAGTGCTGAAGAGCAAAGATGTCTCTTTGAAGCCTAAGGTGCGCCAAACCCAAGCCATGGTATTTTCAATTGCCCCTTATGCATGTGAGAGCTGGACAATGAATAAGGAAGACCAAAAAAGAGTTGATGCTTTTGAGTTGTGGTGTTGGAGAAGAATGCTAAGAGTACCACAGTCTGTTAAAAAGATGAACAAATCTGTCCTTGAAGAAGTGCAGACAGAATGCTCCTTGGAAGCGAGAATGGCCAGACTTTGTTTCACCTACTTTGGTCATGTTGTCAGAAGGAATCATTCCCGGGAGAAGGATATCACGCTTGGTAAAGCGGAGGTTCAGTGAAAAAGGGGAAGGCCCTCAATGAGACGGATTGACACAGTGGCTGCAATGATGGACTCGGGTGTAGCAAGGATCCTGAGGCTGGCACAAGACTGGGCAATGTTTCGTTCTGCTGTACATAGGGTCACTATGAGTTGGAGATGACTCGACAGCACCTAATAACAACAATAAAAAGTTCCCATATACTAGTCATAGCCTTGTTGGTTGGATTATTTTGATACTGACACATTTGCATGTCAAATTTGGAAGAATATTTTTCAATACTGCAAAACAAAACAAAAGACTTGTTCTGGTTACCTAGTGCTGCTCTGACAAGAATATACCTCAAATGGGATAGCCTTAACAAACAGGAGTTTATTCTTACAATTTGGAGGCTTTAAGTCTAAGTTCAAAGTGCCAGGCTTTAAGGGCTGAGTGAAAGCCCCTCAACCTTGGGGCCCAGCTCTGCCTCTTGCTCCGGGCCCACTGGAGCTAGAGGCATTTCTTCACCCAGACAGCTGCTGGCTGCTGAGGCTGAGAAGCCTCAAGGTTGACAAGTGAAAAGGCATAGTCCCAGTGTTACCAAACCACATGGCAAGCCATTAACTTAAGTCCATTGTAAGTCCCAAGGTCAGCAGAGCATAGCAGGCTGCTGAACAATGACACAGCTACATGCAGGGTCCAAGTGTGCCATAGGCTAGAGACCATTCCCAAGGCTTTGCTTATATACAGGAAGCAGACCACATCCCCAAGGCAGCTACTCAGCTGCTTGTGGCAGATTCCACCATGGAGTTGATTGCCAGTCTCATCATGGGGAATAACTACCACCAGCTGCCCAGCCACTCATCCAGGCCCAGCCAAGTTGACACACAAACATAACTTCCACAAGACTCTTTTCCATTTTTTCTGCAAACATACAGCCCTCCAACTTTCTGTGACTACTGGCCTGAATTTTCAGGATGGGAAGAGAATGGGGAGTAGTGGAGAGTATGGCAATACGGAAAATTACCCAGCTCCAGGGGATTTGTCCCTTCGTGGATTGTGGTCCTTGAGTTGCCAGATCTTCTAAATTTTGACATTTTAGAAAAGGTATACTATACATGCAGAAAAGTATATATATTTTTTAAATATATAGCTCAATGAATTTTCAAAAACTGAACATAGTGGTATAACCCGAAGTTAGATCAAGTAGTAGAATGGTATTAGTACCTATAAATTCCCTCATGTGTCCTTCCAGTTCAGATCTTATACTTTTTTAAGAAGAAGAAGAAAAAAATATCCAAAATCATATGTGAACTCCCAACTTCTAAGTTTTGTCAAGTAGTTCAAAATATTTCAAAACTCTGTGGGCCAAATAAAACACATCTGGCCAGAGTCAGCACAGAGAACTCCAGTTTGCAAACTCTGGTTTCCATGTTGTTTTTGGTGTCTGTCAGCCCACAACACACTTCTACATCTAGAGGGGTGGGCAACCACACTCATATTACATGATCCTGTCCATGGTTGGCTGAGGTCTTTCTCTGGGATTTTCGAATTGGCACACTGTGGTACTTTTCATCTGGCTGTTGTTGCTAAAGCGGGAGCCTCTGCAGCTCTGGGGCTAGAACAGGCCCTATTCTACTCTATCAATGGAGAAGCAGAGAAAACTGGTGCCCAGAGAGAAAAATGAAGCCAATGTGCAGAGAGAACAGAGAGAAAGAACATAGAGTGAGAGAAAGTGAGAGAATGAGAGAACCTGACTTGATTCTCCAACAGCTTTCCAGCTTTTTAGTTCTTGTTTCCAGTTCCTCTTGAAGCCAGGATATACTAGGAATTAAGGAGCTGATAAGGAGCTCTGGTGGCATAGTGGGTAAGACATTTGGCTGGTAACTAGAAGGTCAGTGGTTCAAACCAACCAGCTGCTCTGAGGGAGGAAAATGAGACAATTTACTTCCATAAAGATTTATAGGCTTGGAAACCCAATGGGGGTATCGATGAGTCGGAATCGACTCCAAAGCAGTGGGTTAGTGATGTGACACTGTATTGGTAGGGGATTTCTGGAAATTCAAGCTGGATTAAAGAGGACGTGGACCAAGGTATATTATTGCGGATGTCAGATGGATCATGGCTGAAAGCAAATACCAGAAAGATGTTTTTTACTGTGTTTTATTGAATATGCAAAGGCATTTAACTTTGGCATCATAAGAAATTATGGATAACATTGTGAAGAATGGGAATTCCAGAACACTTAATTGTGCTCATGAGGAACCTATACATAGACCAGGAGGCTGTCAGTCAAACAGAAAAAGGGGATACTGCATGTTTAAAAATCAAGAAGGGTGTGTATCAGGGTTGCATGCTTTCACCATACTTATTCAATCTGTATGCTGAGCAAATAATCTAAGGGGCTGGACTACATGAAGAAGAATGCAGCGTCAGATTGAAGGAAGAGTCATTGACAACCTGTGACATTACAGAAGACACAACCCTGCTGACAGTGAAGATGACTTGAAGCTCTTCCTGGTGAGGATCAAAGAGCACAGCCTTTGGTATGGATTACACCTCAATCTAAAGAAAGCAAAAATCCTCACAACTGGACCAATAAGCAACATCATGATAAATGGAGAAAAGATTGAAGTTGTCAGGGATTTCATTTTACTTGGATCCACAATCAATGCCCATAGAAACAGCAGTCAAAAAATCAGATGTTGTATTGCACTGTGCAAGTCTGTTGAAAAAGATGTCTTTAAAGTGTCAAGGAACAAAGATGTTACTTTGAAGACAAAGATGCACCAAACCCAAGTTATTGTATTTTGTATCACTTCATATGCATATGAAAGCTAAACAATGAACACGGAAGACCAAAGAAGAGTTGATGCCTTTGAACTGTGGTGTTGGCAAAAAAAATACTAAAAATGAACTGCCAGAAGAAAGAACAAATCTGTCCTGGAAAAAGCACAGCCAGAATGCTCCTTGGAAGTGAGAATGGCTAGACTTCGTCTCACCTACTTTGGTCATGTTGTCAGAAGGGACCAATCTCTGGAGAAGGATATCATGCTTGGTAGAGTAGCAGGTCAATGAAAAAGGGGGAGACAAAGAGATAGATTGACACATTGGCTGCAACAATGGGCTCAAGCATAGCAAGGATTGTGAGGACGACGAAGTACTGGGCATTATTTTGTTCTGTTGTACACAGGGTCACTATGAGTCAGAGCTGACTCAACACAACCTAACAGTGACGGCAAGAAGTGATGCGAAGGTGTTGTAGGCTTCTCTAGGAATTCAAGACGAATAGGGGAAATCAGCATCAACAAATGAGGTGACAGCTAATGTCTGTGGTCAAGGTCTCCCCACCTTACAGGGAGAGCCTATAATCCAATGAATTGGGGCAAGGGGTGAGCAGGCCTGGCAGGCAAGGGGAAGATGGATTTTCCCTCAGGTTTAAGGAATGTGGTAGATTGGACAATTATTCCCAATTCTTCACTCTGTCTCTGTAATAGAATAATGAATCCATGTCACTACCAATCTATTAGTCTGTTGTATTGTGGTGGTTTACATGTTGCTGTGATGCTGGAAAATGTCACCAATATTTCAAATACAAGCAAGATTACCCATGGTAGACAGATTACAGCAGAGATTTCAAACCAATGCAGACCGGAAAGAAGGCCTGGCAATCTACTTCTGAAAATTAGCCAATGAAAACCCTATGGATCAAAACAGAATATTGTCTAATATAATTCTGGGAGACAAGCCCCTGGGTTGGAAGGCCCTCAAAATACAGTGGCCACAATGGACTCAAACATATCAACAACCATGAAGATGACACAGGACCAGGCAATGTTTTGTTCTGTTTGACACAGGTTGCCATGAGTTGGAGCTGATCTGATTGCAACCAACAACAAGAGCTCTTTGCCATATAATTTTGCATGCACTCTACTAGAGGAGATGGAGCATCTGTTTCCACCTGATTGACTTTGGGTTTGATCATTTGACTTACATTGGCCAATGGAATATGGCTGAACTTAACAATATGCCAGTTCTGAGTTGTGTCTTTAAGAGTTGTGAGAAGTTTCCACTAACCTCTTTTATGTTTGTTCTATCTATAATAGACGAGCCTGTCCCAGGTAGCTGCTCGTCCTAGAATGAGAGACATATGGAACTGATCTAAATCCACCCCACAGCCTGAATTAGGGCCACTCCACTCAACCCACAGACCATGGTGACAAAAATAAATCTTTGTTTGTTTAAGCTACTAAGAGTTGAGGATTGTTTCTTACATAGTATTATCATAGTAATAGCTGACTAATGCAGAGGAAAATTAGATTCTAGTTAAAATCAGGGAATAGAAACCAGAGGCAGAAGAAGTTTAATTGTACCTGAATGGGTCAAGCCTAGAGAGGTGAGGGGGAGAGCTCAGACTCAGAGGCAACACGAGAACTAATATGGGTCTTAGAGTTCATTCCAGGGGGCACCAGATCCGTGTCTATTGGGAGAGGGAAGTGAGAGTGGTCTGGGGGAAATATCTGTCACCTCATTGATCATCTGGCTTGAAGGAAAATCAGGAGGAACACAGGAGCCAAGCAATTATAACTGAGCTGGTGACATTATTCTAAGTCTTGCATCTGCTCAAACTTTATATACACCTCAGCTTGGTCAGGATTGTCTTAGAAGCTGTGAGCATTGATGGATCCAGCTGTGAGGATCATGGAAAAGTAATAGCATGGAAAATAAAATGGAAGAGGACAACACTGCACTACAACTCTCAAATGCTCAGAGATGTGTGTGTGTGTGGCTATGTAATGGTTCGTCTTCTGTTCTTGTTAACATCTCAATTTGGAGCGGCTTGAGCCCAGGACACTAATACCTATTCTAACTACTTTCACCATCATTCTGAATGCTAGCAGGCTCAGATGAAATTTGTGAAGCCATATACCAATGGAACAACTAATCAAGCAGGACATGGAGTGGTGGCCAGGGGATCATATTGTCACAGTGCAGGACACCAGGCAGGTATAAAGACAGAGGGTGTTTCTGATTTTCTTTCTTGAAATTCTTTTTCCCAGGGGCTTCCAAGCTCAGGAAGCTCTTGTCATCTCCTAATTGAGGTAGATGAAGATGGGAGTTCTGCAGGGAGTTATTTCCACTTAATCAGGGTCAGTCATTCTCCAGCTCAGGGATTAGACTGAGCTCTGCAGATCTGCACAGTTGCTTGGGCAGCCTGTTTTCTGTCTTTGCTACCTTGTTATCTGACCCTCTCTGAATTCCTGTAGGTTTTCCAGGACTTAAACAATGAGATTAACAGCTATCATTTTTTGAATGCCTACCATATGCTAGGTTCTCTAGAATCTTTTACAAATCTTATTAATAATAACAACAGTAAAGATAACTCATATTTATTAAGCATTTACTATGGTCCAGGCACTGTGCCAAGCAGTGCATGCACATTAACTCGTTGCTCATCCTCACCCTGAGGTGACATGAGCATCTTTATTTTTATACTTAAGAAATGGTGGAGTCAGGATTTGGATCTCAATTGCTCTGACTTCAGGGCCTCTGCTTTTCTCATTTACAATGTTGTTTAGCTTGGTCTTATTCTCTAGTCATGCTAGTGTATTGACCAAGTACTCATTGTTATAAACTGAATTGTGTTGCCCCAAATATATGTTGGAGTCTTGACTCCTATATCTGTGATGTGATTCCATTTGGGAATAGGGTTTTCTTTACCATATTCATGAGTACAGTGTACTCATTAATATCAGTGTAGGGTAAGTCCTAATTCTAATCACTTTTGAGTTATAAAAAGAGCTATTTAAGTCAGAGAAAAGCAAGGACAAATAGGAGAAGATAAGAGACCACATGAACATTGTCAAGGAACTGAGGGACAGAAGCTGAAAGAGATAAAAGACCTTTCCCTAGAGCCTACAGAGAGATTAAGTCTTCCCCTGGAGCCAATGCCCTGAATTCAAACTTCTGGCTTCCCAACCTGTGAAGAAAAGAGCTCTGGTGGTATAGTGGTTAAAGCATTCAGCTGTAACCCAAAGGTTGGTGGTTCAAACTTACTGGTCATTTTCTAAGAGAAAGATGAGGCAGTCTGCTTCCATAAAGATTCACAGCCTTGGAAACTCATGTTGCTACTCTGTCCTAAAGAGTTGCTCTGAGTCTCAATCGACTCCATGGCCAAAAGCAAACCAAATTCACTGCCGCCAAGTCGATTTTGACTCAAAGCAACTCTTTGGGTTTCCGAGGTAGTATCTCTATGGAAGTAGATTGTTCATCTTCCTTCTGAGGGACGGCTGGTGGGTTTAAACCGCCAGCCTTCTGGTTAGCAGTTAAATGCTTTAGGCACTACTCCACCAGAGCTCCCAGACTCCATGGCAGTAGATTTTTAATCTATGAGGAAAAGATTTGTGTTCATCAAAGTCACCCATTTGTGGTATTTTTGTTAATAGCAGCACTAAGAAACTAAGACACCCCTGATGGGCTGGGGCAGACTTGAAAGGACATAGAGCTAAATCAAGAAGAAAAACACAGTGTGACTGTCCCCAGGTGAGAGTTCAGGCAAACAGTTCACTTTAGAGGCAGGGATCAGTTCCAGTAGGAAGAATGGTGAGGCCCTGAGAGGTGGGAGGAACAGAGAGATGGAGAGATGTGCAATGCTGCTGCCCATCTGCTGTCCCAGCAAGCAGTTGGGCTGTGTAGGAAGCCTGCCAGCACGGAGTGGGCTCCAGACCCTGGGTAGGGGCCCAGGGGCAGGACACCAGGCCCCAGAGGAAATGGAGCTGGTCAGAGGTAAGCTCATAGTTCTGACTCTGTACCCTACTGACTTTTGGGCAAGTTCCTTACCTCCTCTGAGCTTCAGCATCTTCATCTGTCAGATGGGAATTATACTATTACCTACTTCAAAGAGTTGGCATGGTAAGTAAATGAAATAAACATAAAATACCAGTGATATTGCCTGCCACTTAGTGAGTGGTCAATATACATATTATTGTATTTCCAAGACAGCAGCTCAGGCACAGGGACAAGGTAGGAGCTAGGCTATCATAATTGAGAGTTAAGTAAAGTGTCAGAACATCCTCAATTTCTTCTGCTTAAGGTTACTACTTGTTTTAGAGATCAGAATGGGGTAAGTGACCTCAGTCCCACAAGACTAGGGTGACTTAGCCTGGGTGACCAACTGGTCCTGGCTTTTTCGTTAACATTTTGGAATCTTGGCCCCTCCCAGGTGAAAGACTCTTGCTCGTGGCTTTGAACTCCCAGTCTGATGCTCTTTTCATGGCATTATGCTGGTGTTAAATAAATGGAAAATTGACCAAAAAAACTGCACTTTAGTGGTTTTAATATAAGCCTGCAAATTCTTTGACACACCTCCCTGTAAAAGGTAACATCTAATTCTTCTTCATTTGAACATGGACTGGCCTTAGTGATCTATTTCTTTTCTTTTTTTTTTTTACATTTCTTTTTTCTCTTTTTATTGTGATTTGGGTGAAAATTTACAGCGCAAATACACTTTCCATACAGCAGTTCACATACACTTTGTCTCATGACATTGACCACAATTTAGCACAATGCAACATCTCCCCTCCCACTTCCTCCCAATAGGTACCGCTTCCCTGTGTCCATCCCTCCATGCACTCCTACCCCCTGAGCTGTCTCCTTGTCCCTGAGCAGCACTTCTTTCTCTCATGCTTGTTCTCTCCAAGGAGTGCATCTACCTGAGGTAAATGCTCAACTGATATGCCTGTCTATTGTTTGGCTGGAAGCCACAGGTGTGCGTTCAATTCCAGACCTGAAG
>NW_006921931.1:1909123-1925059 GCF_000298275.1 Orycteropus afer afer
GAACTGGGATGAGCTGTCCCAACCAAGCCATCCCTACCAAACACTGTAAATTGCTGATTTGTGAGCAAAATAACTGTTATTGTTTGGAGCCATTAAGTAGTGGGGCAGGTTGTTATGTAGCAGTAGATAAAATGGAGCACACACATACAAGTAGAGTACTTGTACCCAATGCTTAAAATTGAGTTCTGGAGTTAGATGGTTGACTCTGAGTGCACCCAAGAACATGTATAGGGTTGGCACACAACGGTCCTATAAGTTTATGTGTATGATCTGAATTCCTAGGCATATAGTAGAGCTGACAAGAGGTAAGGTGGTAGTCACTGCTTGGTCATAGCCAGCTACCCAGAGTGACCGAGTAGTTGAAATTGTGGGCTCGGGACCATAGTTGCAAGGGACATCAAGTTCAATTGGCATAACATACTACACAAAACATTGTTCTACCTCCTACTTTGGTGAGTAGTGACTGGAATCTTAAAAGCTAGCAAGCTGCCATCTAGATGCAACAATGGGTCTCTCCACATCCAGAGCAAAGAAGAATGAAGAACACCAAAAATTCATGGATATGATCAGTCCTAGCGACTGGTACACCATTCAATCTGCAGCCTATATGACTATGAAACTAGAAGAACTAGATGGTGCCTGGCTACCAATGACAACCACTTGGAAGGGGATCTATGTAGGGGATCCTGTATAGAGAGGGAGAACAATGTGGAACAAAACTCAAAATCATTTGAAGGGAAAAAAATAGGCGGGGGTTGGGGGAGACCAGGTTTGCTGGTCCGATATAGCCTGGTGGAACCACTGAGACTATGGCCCCTAGCTACCCTTCAGATCTGGAATTGAACCCACACCTGTGGCTTCCAGCCAAACAAAAGACAGGCATATGAGTTGAACTTTTACCTGAGGTAGATACACTCTTTGGAGAGAACAATCATGGAAGAAAGATGGGCTGCTTATGCACAGGGAGACAGCTCAAGGGGCAGGAGGGCATGGAGGGATGGACACAGGGAAGAGGTAGTTATCAGGAGGAAGTTGGAGGGGAGATGTGGTAAATTGTGGTCAATGTCATGAGACAAAGTGTATGTGAACTGCTTCATGGAAAGTGAATTTGCTCTGTAAATCTTCACCCAATTCACAATTAAAAAAAAAGAAAAGAAAAGAAAAGAAAAAAAGATATGACGATCTCTTTACTGAGTGCAATATGCTCCCTGGCCCTCCTCCCTGGCCCCCAGCTTAGTGATAGTGGCAAGAGAGTGCTGAGAAGAAGATCTCTCTAAAAGGAGGAAGCAGCATTATCTCCTGATGGGCCTGAGACAGCTGCTTCCTTTGGGGCCTTATTACCCTTGGAAGGGAGTCGCTGGGTGGTACAAATGGTTAACATATACTCACCTGCTAGCTGAAAGGTTGGAGGTTTGATCTACCCACTGGTGACTTGGAAGAAAGACCTGATTATCTACTTCCCCAAACATCAACCATTGAAAACCCTATGAAGCACAGTTCTACATCATGGTGGGGAAGGAGGGCAGGAAAGGGGCCATGACGGCAGGGCTATGGGAATGTCCCCTGAGAGTCTACTGGCTCATAGGGCACCACAAGTGAAGTCAACTTGATGACAACTGGTAAGGAGAAAGGTACTCTTGGAAAGGACTCTGTCCTTCAGCCTGAGAAAATATTCTAGGATGATCCAAGGTAAGGAAAGGGCCAGATGGTGTGAAAACCAGAACCCACTATTTGTCTGAAATTGCCTGGGTGCTCCAAAGCTGACTCTTGGAGCTGTTCCCACTGGAGGCAATTTGGAAAAGGTATTTCAGAGAGAAAGTCCTGATTCAGAAAAACTTTCTGCCAAGTCCTTTGTTTTTCTAATGTTGCCGCGGTGTCTGGAGCCTAATTTTTTAAATGGCATTTTCCTGGAAAGGATCTTTTGGTCTTTTTTGGAAATGTCTCTTGTAAAACAAGATCACCAGTGGGCTGTTGGGTCTGTTCTCCCTGGGGTGAGCTTGGGAAACGGTGGGTGGGGGAGGGGGAGTCGGGTGGGAAAAGTAACACAAACAGAGTCAGAGGGAAAGCAGGACATGACAAAGAGGCCGACATTCTTGTGTTGGAAATAGGCTCAGGGCTCAGGATTCATTCCAGCAGGTCAGACTTCATGGTGGGGAAGGAGGGCAGGAAAGGGGCCATGACGGCAGGGCTATGGGAATGTCCCCTGAGAGTCTACTGGCAGCAGTGCTCTGAGTTTCCATTTATCACAGAAATGGACATATCCTTAGGCCTGTGGTTCCCTTTCCTTCCTGGTTTGGAATAGGTGGCAAGAGTGATACAGCAGACTAAGATTTGGGCTCCCTGAGAACAGGAGTTGTGTCTCCTTCATTAGATATGATTTCCTTTCTGAAGAAAGGGACTGTATGTAGCAGTCATTCTATGGGCTCCATGAGGATGGATTTTTGTCTCTCCACCAGACTGGAAGGTCCCCAAGTACAGGGACTGGGTCCATCCTCAACCCAAGGAATCCATAGAACTCAAGATCTCATCCCCTTCTTTATGTTTCCAAGATTCCAGTGTGTGGGATTGGTTTATGGACTTGACTGACACAGTGACCTACTCTCCATCTTGCTTCTCTAGTCCTATAAACAGCATAGACAAGATGTGCTAACTGGAAGTCCCTGCCATAGGCAGGCCAGCTGCTGCCTCACTCCAGGCCCAGGGCCAGTGGAATTACTGGAATTTCTGTTGCAGGAAGACTCTTGGAAGCTCTTTGCAGAGCTGGCTTCCATCCACCGGGCTACTATGTTACTCTTCTGCCCATTCCTCACCCTTCCCTTGCTTCTCAGTCCTGTGGTCTCCTGGGTTTGTGGTGACCCTGGGGCTCAGAATAGAGTGAGGATGTTTTAGTGACCTGGTGTGTTGCTATAACACAAATACTACAAGTGGGTGACTTTAAAGAACAGAAGTTTGTTTTCTCACAGTTCTGGAGGTCCAAATCCGGATCACAGCTACATCAACTCCATCCTTTTAGATTGACTTGGCATTCCTTGGTTTGTAAAGGATCTTCACATGGCCTCTATCTATCCCTTTGTGTGTCTTTCTGTGTCTATTCTCCTCTTTTTAGAGCTCCAAAAAACCCAAACTCACTGCCATCGAGTTGATTTGACTCACAGTGATACCTCCTTGAGTTTCCAAGGCGGTATCTCTATGGAAGTAAATTGCCCAATCTTCCTTCCATGGAGTGGCTGGTGGCTGGTTAGCAGTCAAATGCCTTAGGCACTATGCCACCAGAGCTCCTTTTTAGAACTCAGAAGTGATTAATTTTAAGTAGACTTAGATCCACCCTACAGTTTATGGTCTCATTAACATATCAAAAGAAAAACTCTATTTCCAAACAGGATCACACACACAGGTAAAAGGGCCAGGAATTCAACACACACACACACACACACACACACTTTTCTTTTGGAGGGGAACACAATTAAATCCATAACAAAGGTTGAGGAATGCAGCATACAAAAATTACTGAATCTTAAAATTGGAAGCCACTTTAGAGGTGATTTTATCTATTTTCTTGTCTGGATCATTCATTCACTCAGTGGATACCTACTGAATACTTGTTCTCTTCTAGGTCTGCTCTGGGCATTGGGTAGACAATGGTGATCAAAACAGACCTGGGTCCTGCCCTAATGCAGTTAAGCTCAAATATGTGGACAACAGAGGTTGTCATACAAATCCTGCTTTAAAACCTTCTTGTTTCTGGAGTCCTCTCCTTCCCAATGCAGCCCTTTTTGATTTTGGAAGCTCTGAAAGTCAAAAAAATTCTTTCATAGATTAAGTCAAAGTCCTTTCCCTCTGTAACTTCCACTCATTTGTCTGAGTTTGTTTTTGCATCTACCCGGGATAAGTCTGTTCCCTTGCTCCTCAAAATCTCTTGTTATGATGGTAAATTTGTCAATTTTTTTCTTTCTTCCTTTTTTTTTTTTTTTTAGGGCTATATTGCTAGATACACCTAAGTTTAGAATTGTTGTATCTTCCTGGGGCATTCTTCTTCTTATCATTTCTCTATTTTTTTCTGATTTTAATATTGTTCTTTTGAATAGTGATTGCTTGGTATATTTTTTCCAATCTCATTTCTTTGTACAATCAATCATTCTGTGTTGTTTTAAGTGTGCCTGTTAGAAAAAGCAAAAAGCTGATTCAGGTCAATGTAATCTTTTTGCACTTATATTTATCATTGGAATACAGTTATTGCTAGTACCTTAATGTTTTTGTTTTGTTTAATCTTAGCTTCTTTGCTTTTTTCTTGCCTTCTATTATATAGACCAAGTTTTCTTTATCTCTTTCCCCTCTTATGCTTTTAAAAGTTGCATATATTGAATTTGTTTTTGTAGTAGGTAATCTTAAGCTTTTAACATGTTGTGCTATTTAGGACTGAATTTGACTGCAAATAAAAGAAGCAGCGGTCTAAGCATCTAGGAGTTTATTTTTAAACAAATCCAGAACTGGTACACTTCTGTAAGATGTCAACATCATCTAAATTCTTTTTCTCATCCTTTTCACCCATTCTTAGTGTGTGGAATTATGTTCTCTTCATGGTCACAAGGTACTTGTTGCATCTCCAAGCATTCTGTCTCCATCCTTGGTAGGAACATGAAGAAAGAGAAAAGGGTAAATTAGGACAAAAGGCAAAAGCTCAAGAGTAGGCTTCTGTTTACCTTTTACTGATCACAATTACAACATATAGCTACCCCAGTTGCCAAAGAATCTGAATAGGTGAATATTTTTACTTGCACACATTGTTACCCAACTCAACGGCACCTAATAACAATAACAACAGCAACAATAAATATATACAACTCATATATATGTTATTGTTAGATGCCATCAAGTCACTTCAGATACATAGTGACCCTATGTACAACAGAACAAAACACTCCCCAATCTTGCACAATGTTCACAGTCCTTGCTAACCTTGAGCCCATTGTTGTAGCCACTGTGTCAATCCATTTCATCAAGGGCTTTCCCTTTTTTCATGGACTCTCTACTTCACCAGGGAGCTCTGATAGCATAGTGCCTAAAGCACTTGACTACTGACCAGAAGGCTGGCGGTTCAAGCCCACCAGCCACTCCTTGGAAGGAAGATGGGGCAATCTACTTCCATAGCGATACTGTCTTGGAAACCCAAGGAGGGGGTCGCTATGAGTCGGGTCCTATTCGATGGCACATAACAACAACAACAACTACTTCACCAAGTGTTTTGCTTACCTAGCGCCAGTCTGACAAGAATATACCACAAATGGGATGGCTTTAACAAACAGGAGTTTATTCTTACAGTTTGGAGGCTTTAAGTCCTAGTTCAAAGTGCCAGGCTCTCTAGAGGCTGGGTAAAAGCCCCTCAACCTTGGGCTTTAGCTCTACCTCCTGCTCCCGGCCTACTGAAGCTAGGGCTTTTCTTCACTCAGCTGGTGGCTGCTGAGGCTGACAAGCCCAAGGTTGACAAATAATAAGGCACACTCCTGATATTACCAAACCACACGACAGGTCATAAATTCAAGTCCGTTGAAAGTCCCAAGGTCGGCAGAGCATCATGGCAGGCTACAGAAAAACTACATGGCTACATGCAAGGTTCAAGCATGCCATAAGCTAGAGATCATTCCCAAAGCTGTTTCTTATATACGGAAAGCAGCTAATCAGCTGCTCCAATAGATTCCAGCATGGAGTGAATTACCAATCTCACCATGGGGAATAACTACATTCAGCTAGCTGCTTAGCCACTCAGCCAGGCCCAGCCAAGTTGACACACAAACTTAACCACCACACCAAGTATGATATCCTTCTTCAGGGAATGGTCTCTTTTGACAACATGACCAAAGTATATAAGATGAAGTATGGTCATTCTTACTTCTTAGGAGCATTCCTGCTGCACTTCTTTCAGGACAGATTTGTTGGTTCTTTTGGAAGCCTATGGTACTTTCAGTATTCTTCACCAACACCACAATTTAAAAGCATCAACTTTTCTTTGGTCTTCCTTCTTCATTGTCCAGCTTTCACAATCATACGAGGTGATTGAAAATACAACAGCGGCTCAGGAGCACCTTGGTTTTCAAAGTGACTCCTTTGCTCCTTAACACGTTAAAGAGTTCTTTTCCTGCAGATTTGGCAATAATACATCATTTGACTTCTTGACTGCTGCTTCCAGGGGTGTTGACTGTGCATCCAAGTAAACTGAAATCCTTGACAACTTCAATCTTTTCTTCATTTATCATGATGTTGCTTATTGGTCCAGTTGTGAGGATTTTAGTTTTCTTTATGTTGAGGTGTAATCCATACTGAAGGCTATAGTCTTTGATCTTCATTAGTAAGTGCTTCAAGCCCTCCTCACTTTCAGCATCAAGATTGTGTCATCTGCATATCTCAGGTTGTTAATGGGTTTTCCTTCAATCCTGATGCTGCATTCTTTTTATAGTCCATCTTCTCATTATTTGCTGAGCATACAGACTGAGTAAGTACTGTGAAAAGATACAACCCTGATACACACTTTTCCTGATTTCAAACTATACAGTAGCCCTCTGTTCTGATTGAATGACTACCTCTTGATCTATGTACAGGTTCCTCATGAGCACAATGAAGTGTTCTGAAATTTCCATGCTTTGCAATGTTATCTATAATTTGTTATGATCCACACAGTTGAATGCCTTTGCAAAGTCAATAAAACGCAGGTAAAAATCTTTTTGATACTCTTTGTTTTAGCCAAGATCCATCTGACAATAGCAATGATATCTCTCCCCAAAGCCCTCTTCTGAAACCAGCTTGAATTTCTCTTAGTTTCCTGTCGACGTACTGCTAAAATAATTTTTGCATTATTTTCAGCAAAGTTTTATTTGTGTGTGATATTAATGATATTGTTCAATAATTTCCACATTTTGTTAGGTCACTTTTCTTTGGAATGGGCATAAATATGGATCTCTTCCAGCCATTTGGCCATGAAGCTGTCTTCCAAATTTCTTACATAAATGAGTGAGTATCTCCAGTGTTGCATCTGTTTTCTGAAATATCTCACTGGGTATTCTGTCAATTCTTAGAGATTTGTTTTCCACCAATGTCTTCAGTGTAGCTTGAACTTCCTCTTTCAATACCATCAGTTCTTGATAATAAGCTACCTCCTGAAGTGCTTGAATATCAACCAGCTCTATTTTGTACAATGACTCTGTGTATTTATTCCATCTTCTTTTGATGCTTCCTGCATTTTTCAATATTTTCCCCATAATATCCTTCAATATTGCAACTCAAGGTTTTCTTCAGTTCTTTCAGTTTGAGAAATGCCAAGGGTGTTCTTCTCTTTTGGTTTTCTAACTCAAGGTCTTTACATATTTCATTATACTACTTTACTTTGTCTTCTTCAGTGCCTTTTGAAATCTTTTGCTCAGTTCTTTTATTCCATCATTTTTTCCATTTGCTTTTGCTACTCTCCATGTAAGAACAAGGTTCAGCATCTCTTTTGACATCCATTTTGGCCTTTTCTTTCTTTCCTGTCTTTTTTAATGAACATTTGCTCTCTGCATACTACTGTAACAAGATTGCAATTGATCAAAATCACTGCATTCTCAGGATTATCTTATTCTAATCACTCTACTTCATATTTCATGTTGCTGTTGCTTAGCTTTTTACATCCACTTTGTTTTTAAACTCTGTGAAAATTAGACATAACTATTTTTATAATTTTTATTTTACTCAGATATTCATCTGTTTCTTCACTCACCATTGTCTCTTCCATTCTAATATTTTCTGAATAGATTTGACACATTGGATGCTAATGACTGAAAACCAGACACATTGTGGGATGACATCAAGAACATCATATGTGAAGAAAGCAAAAGGTCATTAAAAAGGCAGGAAAGGAAGAAAAGACCAAAATGGATGTCAGAAGAGACTCTGAAACTTGCCCTTGAATGGAAAGTAGCTAAAGCAAATGGGAAAAATTACAAGATAAAAGAGCTGAACAGAATATTTCAAAGAGTAGCTCGAGAAGACAAAGTCAATTATTATAATAAAAAGTTTGAAGACCAGGAGCTAGAAAACCAAAAGAGAAGAATACACTCAGCATTTCTCAAGCTGAAAGAACTGAAGACAAAGTTCAAACCCCAAGTTGCAGTATTGAAATATTCTATGGGCAATATATCAAATGATGCAGGAAACATCAAAAAAAGATGGAAGGAATGCACAAAGTGACTGTATCAAAAAGAATTGGTCACTGTGCATTCATTTCAGGAGGTGGTATATGATCAAAAACCAATGGTTTTGAAGGAAGAAGTCCATGATGTACTGAAGGAATAAGTGAAAAACATGGCTCCAGGAATTGATGCAATACCCATTGAGATGTTTCAACAAATGGATGCCACACTGGAGGCACTTGCTCATGTATGCCAAGAATTTGGAAGACGACTACCTGACCAACAGACTGGAAGAGATCCATATTTGTACACATTCCAAAGAAAGGTGATCCCACAGAATGTGGAAATTATTGAACAATATCATTAATATCACACACAGGTAAAATCTTGCTGAAGATATTTCAAAAATTGTTGGAACAATATATTAATAGAGAAATTCCAGAAATGCAAGCTGGATTCAGAAGAGGATGTAGAATGAAGGATATCATTGCTGATGTCAGATGGATTGTGGCTGAAACCAAAGAATACCAGAAAGGTATTTACTTGTGTTTCATTGACAATGCAAAAGCATTTGGCTGTGTGGATCATAGCGAACTACGGATAACATTGAGAAGAATGGGAATTCCAGAACACTGAATTGTGCTCATTATTAATTGTGTGCATAGACCAGGAGGCTGTCATTTGAACAGAACAAGGGGATACTGCATGGTTCAAAATCAGGAAGGGAGTATGTTAGAATTGCATCCTTTCACCATACTTATTCTATCTGTATGCTGAGCAAATAATCCGAGAAGCTGGACTATATGAAGAAGAGTGTGACATTAGGATTGGAGGAAGGCTCCTTAATGACCTGCAATAGACCAACTACACAAACTTGCTTGCTGAAAATGAAGAGGACTTGAAGCACTTACTGATGAAGGTCAAAGACTACAGCCTTCAGTATGGATTACATCTCAACATAAAGAAAACAAAAACCCTCACAACTGGACCAATGAGTAGCATCATGATAAATGGAGAAAAGATTGAAGTATTCAAAGATTTCATATTACTTGGTTCCACAATCAACACTAATGGAAGCAGCAGTCAAGACATAAGATGACCTATTGCACTGGGCAAATCTACTGCAAAAGACCTCTTTAAAGTGCTGAAAAGCAAAGATGTCTCTTTGAAGACTAAGGTGTGCCTAACTCAAGCCATGGTATTTTCAATCACCTCATGTGCATGTGAAAGCTGGACAATGAATAAAGAAGACCAGAGAAGAGTTGATGCTTTTGAGTTGTGGTGTTGGTGAAGAATACCGAAAGTACCATGGACTGCCAGAAGAATGAGCAAATCTGTACTGGAAGAAGTGCAGCTGGAATGCTCCTTGGAAGCAAGAATGGCCAGACTTCGTCTGACCTACTTTGGACATGTTGTCAGAAGGGACCATTCCCTGGAGAAGGATATCATGCTTGGTAAAGTGGAGGGTCAAGGGGAAGGCCCTTCAATGAGATGGATTGACACAGTGGCTGCAATGATGGGCTCAGGCATAGCAAGGACTGTGAGGTTGGAGCAAGAGCAGGCAGTGTTTCGTTTTGTTGTACATAGGGTTGCTTTGAGGCAGAGCTGATGTGACAGCACCTAACAACAACAACAACATTTGCTCTCAGATCAATTTCCTTCTCTAAGTGACAAACTAGGAACTCTGGTAGCATAGTGCCTAAGGCACTTGACTGCTAACCAGAAGACTGGTGGTTCAAAACCACCAGCCATTCTTCAGAAAGAAGGTTGGGCAATCTACTTCTGCGGTGATACCGCCTCAGAAACCCAAGGAGGGGTTGCTATGAGTCACGTCTAACTCAACAGCACATAACAACAAGGACAAGTGACAAACTTTCTTGTTTTTGTCTAAATATGTGGTTTCTTCTTTTCTGTCCTATTCCCATTCTTGCTTCCAAGGAGCATTCCAGCTGCACTTCTTCCAGTACAGATTTGCTCATTCTTCTGGCAGTCCATGGTATTTTCGGTATTCTTCACCAACACCACAACTCAAAAGCATCAACTCTTCTCTGGTCTTCTTTATTCATTGTCCAGCTTTCACATGCACATGAGGTGATTGAAAATACCATGGCTTGAGTTAGGTGCACTTTAATCTTCAAAGAGACATCTTTGCTTTTCAGCACTTTTCAGCAACTCCTCTGAAGGAAGGTTGGGCAATTTACTTCCGTAGTGATACCACCTCAGAAACCCAAGGAGTGGTCTCTATGAGTCGGATCCAACTCCATGGTGGTGACTTTGGTTTTTGGTTTGGTGGCACTGTGGTTAAGGCATTGGGCTGCTAACTAAAAGATCTGTTGTTCAAATTCACCAGCTGCTCCACAGGGAAAAAATGAGGCAGTCTGCTTCCAAAAAGATTTACAGCCTTGGAAATCCTAAGGAGTTGCTATGAGTTACAATCAACTCCATGGCAGTGAGTAGTTTTCTTTATGGTGGGTTATTTTCTCATATGGTTTTGGTTGTGAGGTATATCTTTAGCTCTCCCCTCCCAACACACACACCACCACCACCACCAATGGAATACTGAGGAGTCCCTGCAGAGGCAATTTTTATTTATTCTGCTAGGTGTCACAAGGGAGCAATCAAGGACCAATTCTTTTCTTTTAGTTTAGTTTGGAATGCACAAACCAACTAAGTGGTGTGAATTTGGAGAATATACCTGTGTTTGGTGCTGATTTGAGGTTTTATTATTAGTTTTTTCAATTTTTAATGTGATTTAGGTGAAAATTTACAGACCAAATTCATTTTCCATACAGCAGCTCACATAAATTTTGTCTCATGACATTAATTGCAATTTCCCACAGTGCAACAGCTCCTTTTCCACTTCCTCCCCATAGTTATCTCTTCCCTGTGTCTTTCCCTCCCATGCACTCCTGCCCCCTGAGCTGTCTCCCTGTGAGGTTTTATTTTTTAAGAGAGGTTTTGTTTTCTTACCTGCAACTCTGAAAAGAGATGAGCATAATTGGGGCTTCTCTGGTCCCATGAGTTGAGCTAAGAATTGAAACATCCCTCTTCTTAGGATTTCCACTTAATGCTTAGGACTCAGCTTTAGATTATTCATCCCAAACTCCAACACTCTATCATCTGCTCATATGTTGGCGTTAAAACCCCAGCCTCTAGAAAATAAACCAAAAAAACCAAACTCACTGCTGTTGAGTCGATTTGACTCATAGTGACCCCTCCTTAGTTTTGCGCCAATCTTCCTTTTGAGGAGTGGCTGGTGAGTTTGAACCACCAGCCTTCTGGTTAGCAGTCAAATGCCTTAGGCACTACACCATTAGGGCCTACATTTGGGCCAATATCTCTCTACACCATCAAAGCATCATATGAAGCTTACCACTCGAATTAAAGAGAAGTTCCCTCTTTATTTATTTATTTCTGGCTCCTAGAGACTTTACTTTAGCTTTATGAGCTCAGCTACATTTGTAAACATATATATTACCAGTATTTTTTATGGGTTTGAAGAGGGAGTAGCAGTTCAAGTTAGCTCCATCTATAATTTTGCTGGAACCAGAAAATCCAAAAGCCCTTCTAACTGTTGAAGATAACTTATGTTCCTCCTAAAGCCTCCTGTCATTTCTCACATGATGAGGTGTCTTTTCTGGATTGTTTTTCTCCTTTGTTATTCTAGTTTCAGAGTCCACTGTCACTCCTACAATCTGGACCGCACACTATTCTCCATGAAGTCTAAGGTCCCAGGAATTCTTTGGCTAAAGCATCACAATGTTGGTAAAGAGTAAGCTTACATAAACTCTGGGGGGTTGAAAAGGAGTAAGAACAACTGGGAGAGGCTGGGAGGTGGTCAAAGGGTAAAATAGGATTTGAGGGAGTTAAAGGAAATGAGATGCAGCACTGTTTGTGTAGCTCCTTCTCAAGATGGATGACCTAATGGCAGAAAGCTTGAAGAGATGGCCTCAGCATTTTATTAATTTATTTAGGTGATTATTTGCCCTTGGTATACTTTTTTGTTCAGACTTAGAGGTCTCCCCCCCACCCCACCCCCAACCATAGTGCAAGTATCTTAAATCTCTGTTTAGAAACCTTTCAGTGTTCTGTTTGGGTGTGTTTTGTTCCGATAAGCTTGGATTTTATAACTCCCAGGTCTTTTGTGGAAAGGCTGGGGATCAGAGACCTGTAGCTTGATGGAGATAGTTGCTAAGGGATATTATTTAGTGTGGATCTGGAATCACAATAGTTACTGCCTCAAAGGGGAGAGTCAACGAGAGAGGGAGGGAGGGAGAGAGAGAGGGAGAGAGAGTGTAAGAATGAGTGATCAGCTAGAAAAAAATTGCCATTAACTTGTTATGTGACCTTTTGCTATGTGACCTTTTTCAAATCTCTTCACCTCTCTGGGTCTCAATTTCTTTATCTGTAAATAGGAAGCTTTTGACTTTGACTGCCCTGCCTCAAATGAGCTGAGTTCTGACTCCTTTGGTAGAAAAAAAGTGATATAGGGTCACACTGTGAAGGGAAGGAATTTGGTGCAGATCTTTCTTATGCTATAGCTATGTGTCTCAGAAGAGCAGTTTCTTTTTTTAATTCTTTAACTTATAATAACAGCAAACT
Organism: Orycteropus afer afer; assembly: GCF_000298275.1. Lineage (NCBI taxonomy): Eukaryota > Metazoa > Chordata > Mammalia > Tubulidentata > Orycteropodidae > Orycteropus > Orycteropus afer. Next base: position 1,921,882 of record NW_006921931.1, read on the forward strand.
TTTGTATAGTGCATTTTGATGAGTATGACACTATTCTAAGCATTTTAAAGCATCTGTCATATAAATCCTTACAATATCCCTTTGAGCTAGGTACAATTATTACAGAGATGTTAAGTAACTTGACCAAGGTCACACAAGAAAATACCAGAGCTGGGATTCAAACATGAAATTGTGCTTCAGAGTTAGTGCTATGAGACAATGCACTTAATAGCTAGGAGGCAAGGCGTTTGGGGGGTTCAGGGAAAAAAAACATGCAATGAAGACACTTTCAAAATTCCTTTAAAATAAGAGAAATAAAAAAAGAGAGAGTATGTCATGGGGAATTTGACTTAGTCTTGGTGGGAAAGCTTCCTGAGAAAGTATCTACTGAGCTAAGATCTAGGGGATGAAGAGGCATTAACTAGATGAAATGAAAGGGGAGGCTATGTCAGCAAAGGGATCAGAATATGCTGAGGGAACACAGTACGGTCAAGAACTGGAAGGTGTTTCTGCATCTGGAGTTCATGGAATGATGGGAATGGGGCATACTAGTCTGGGGAGAGGGCAGGCCATAGCCTAAGCAAGAATATCTCTGTGTCTCTCTCCATCTGTTTCAGGGTTTCTCAACCTCACAACTACTGATATTTTCTGCCTGATAATTCTATATTGTGGGGATCTGTCCTATGCATGGTAAGATGTTTGTAAAAATGACATGGTGGCATCAGAATTTGTCTAACTTCACAAAAGGCAGACAAGAGAATTAAGACCATCAGCCCAAGGCTGATTCCTATGAGGTAGAGGTCAGACATACCTCCACCAATTTTTACCAATTCAGACACCAGTCATCCCTACCGTAGTACTCTCTACTTCTCTGCTGGGTTCAGTGATTCATTGCAATGGCCACAAGAACTCACAGACCATACCCATAGTTATTGGGTTTATTAGGGAAGTAATAGGTTACAATTCAGCATCAGGATCAGGAAGCATGTAGGCCAAGTCTGGAAGGCTCCCTTGAAGTAAAGAGCACATCTTTCCCTTCTTCAGTGAAGGGAAGCTGTCTAAGCTACTCTTGGCTATGCAAGCAAACAGACCCTTCTCTTAGTCATGCATATCCCCTGAGGTCAGGTTTCTTCTCTGCTCCCTCATGACAGGTTCCTTTCACCCTTGGCCTCTGCCTTGTTTGGGCAAGTATTACAAAGCTCTTTAGTTCCACTGATAAGTGCCCAGTGGTACCCCACTATGCTAGGAAGGCTCCTGTCCAAAGTTTCTCAGCTCTCTTACTCTCTAGGTCAGCATGCCCACTATAACCACTCTTTTCCATGGCCAAGTAGCCCATCATGTCATCTTGTGCCAGTCTCCTGGTTCTGCTGCTGCCATCTCTTTGCTGCTGCACTGCCACTTCTCAGTGTCTCTGGTGTTACAGCTCTGTCCCCTTGGTCTAGTAGGTTATCAGCACAGGGACTTTGGGTCCAAAGGACACACTCCTCTCCCAGCTCTTCTTCTTTTATTACTAGATTATAAAAAGCACCAGGGATTGTGAGGCTGGCACAAGATCAGGCAGTGTTTTGTTCTGCTGTGCACAGGATTGCTATGAGTTGGAGATGACCTAACAACAACAGTGAGGGCTTCTTCCTAGCCTCTGGGATTGGCTCATTTTAAGGCTAATGGGATGGCAAAACTGACCAATCCCCTCATTAGGATTCTATACACCTTATTTGCATGGCTCCACCCCATGAAAAGCCTCCATACATCTTATTTGCTTTTTTAGCAGGTTGTCCAATCCCCTTGGTAGGCCACAAGCACCTTATTTGCATGGTCTCACCCAATCATTATATGGGAGTCACAAGATCATTCATGGCTAGAAGGGCTATATTAAGTAATCCACTGCACCACAATGTTGAAAAGCATCCCTGACCTCTAACCACCAGATGCCAAAGTAGACCCACCCCCAGTTGTGACAACCAAAAATGTCTCCAGATACTGCCAAATTCCTCCTGGAGGACAAAACTGTTTTCCCCCTCCTGGGGGAAAACCAATGAGCTGGATATTTTACTTTTTGGTATGTGTTGTTCCTCATTGTCTATAAGATGGACCTGGAGTCATAAGGTCACTTTCTGGACATGAGCGTTGATTTGGTTCTCCTTTGGCCAGGCCACAGCTAGGACTGACTAGATAGATACTGCCTCTTGGAGCCCTTCCATTCCTTAGAAATTGTCATGTTCAAGTAAAGATATTATCTTCATTGAAGTGGGCAACACTGAAATTAGTGAGCTAAACTAGAAAATGAAGATCTGAGAATTGCATCATGTTCAGAGCAAAAACAAAGAAGGTCTTCAAAACCAGGCCCTCTAAAGTTTCAGTACAATGTGATACTTTCCCAACATACCTAGTTCTCTTTCTCCTGAAACGAATGTAACTCTACAGAGCTCAACAAAGCAGGCTTTTACAAAGAAAATTACCTTAAATCAAAAAGAATAGAAACAAGATACTTGGCATTAATGATAATAATAACCAGATTCCTGTGAAGGGCTACAATATTGCTACTTCAGTCACTGATTGTTGTGGAAATTTGTACTTTTCAAATTCAATATCAAGCAAACCCTTCTGGAACTTTTTGTCAAGTGTTTGCTGCAGCTGCCAAATAGCCAAGGGAAAATGAGAAAGTTATTTTGTCTAGCACATTTCTTCTATCATCAGGAAAATGAAGTTCTAGGTGTCTGCTTTTTTTCTTTGTGTGTGTTTTTTTTTTTTTGTTATTGTTGCTGTTTTAAGTAGTCTGAAGATGTTGCAAATGCTACAACCTGGCCTACTGAGATGTCTGTGAAGCATGAACTTTTTTCAGGACCTGTGCTGACTGAGCCCTTTGTCTCTTGTAGGAATTCCCTGATTTCCTTTTGCCTCCAATCTGCAGGTCTTTTAAAGGATAATGTAATTTGAGCAAAAACTCCTGAGACAAGAAAGATTGTCCACAAAGAAAACTTCCTTCCTTCCTTCCTTCCCATTTTCTGGTCTGTTCCCCTAACTCCTTATACCTCTGCCCAGTAGCCTGGGCCCTGGCCTTAGAGGATACCCAACCCAGGAAAGGCACCTTGTTTCTTAGTCTGGTGGTCATTGGGGCAGAGAATGATTGTGGACAAGAAGCCAAAGCTGTTTGCTCTGGTCATAACTAACTTCTTCTTCTTCTTTTTTTTTTTTTTTT
>NW_006921931.1:1929479-1931355 GCF_000298275.1 Orycteropus afer afer
TTCTGCTAGTTGGGGTTTAGTCCACTTCTGTATCCTTCCTTTCAAGGCTCAGGGGTCCAGGATTATCTTCTGTGTCTGTGTTAGTTGGTTTCCCTTTTCTTCGTTGAAGAGGGTCTGTGCAGTCTTTCTGCCTAGTCCGCCATCTTGCCAGAACTCCCTCCATAACTAACTTCTAATGATCCATCTCTCCTATTAAATTATTATTCCCCCCTTAAAAGTCAAAAAAGTAGGCAGTTACACTTGGATTTAAAGCAAAATGCTGCAGGAGTCAACAACAGCTACAATAATAGTGAATATTTATGGAGTACTTACTATTAAGTCAACCCTATGTTAGTTGCTCTGTATATATTCTCTTCTTTATTTCCTCTGTGAAGTAAGGGCTATTACCATACTCATTTTATAGATGAGAAATCTGGGACTTAGAGAAGTTAAATTACTTGCTCAAGGTCACACAATTTATTAATGGTGAAGCTAAGAACCAGAGCTCAAATGGTACCTAGTACCTTCATTCTTCACTATCTCTCTTGACCTCTTATAAAAACTTCATGAGGAAAATATGGAGGGGATTTCCTGATTTTCCAGAGAGCAGTAGCTTTGGGACATATGGAAGTCTTAAAAAGGCCAAATCCTAAGAATTTCTGGGAAAGGTGATCTCATGCATGACTTTTGGACTGGCCTGGGCACCTTCTCAGATCTTTATTTCAAATAAAAGATATTGACTTTCACAGAAACTTTGTGATTATGAATACTGTGGGATTCATTGCTCAAATTCATTTTCATCTTTATGGATACTATTTCTAAAGGCAATATGAATCCTTACTCCTTGGCATCATGATAAACTAAGGTGATCTCTCTGGTTTTCAATTTCCTTGTTTATAAATGAAGGTTTGGGGCAACTTGATAGCTACAATGTCTTTGTCCTTATACTTGGAAATGTGCACACATATGTACCTAGGAAGACCGTGCAACACTTATCATCTACTTCATGAGCCATCAATTATACTAACCGACTCCCACAGTGTGGGATTCAGGTTCCAGGTGGCTGATCATCATATGTCTGAGGTCTTTCAACTCCAGTCACCTAAGCAACTGACTTCTTTGCCTAGGAGAATGCTGTGAGACACAATTTCCAACCCTTCATTCCTGAGGAACTATTAACGGTGAAGACTATAAGCCAAAACCAGCTGGTTGTTGTCAGGGAGCTTCTGCTTTCCCTAGGGAGGGTATTTGAATCTGTTTCCTCACTCTGCATGCAGAAGATAGAACTAAACGTAGTCTCCACCCTCCATGGACCAGAGCTGAAGAATGGGGTTACCATTGCAGGGCATGAGTTTCCCTGGGAAAAGGCCTAGAGGGGAGACAGATGAAACTCAAAGTGAAGGAATCTGGAAGGATGGTTTCCTGGAGGCCTCAAAGAATGTGTCGTCCCTGAAAGGGTGTAGAATTGATCTCACAGGAGGGCAAAGAAGGATCTAAGGGAGGAAGGATGGGCTTAGTTGAGCATGTTCCTATGCACCAGAGAAAACTTGGCCACAGAATAGGAGGAACCAAATGGGTAGTAGGAAGCCAAGTCAGAAATTGTCCAAACAATACTAGCATGTAAGAGATCAAAAGAGGGGAAAAATTAGTAGAATGATATAATAGTGATATAGGGTCAAAATCATGGGCATCCCAGTTGGAGGTAAACTTTGATAGGCTCTTAAATGATAGGCAGAAAATTTTTATTACGTGGTATTTGAATCAGTCTCAAATCGGGGCCCAGCAAAAGATAGCCCTTGGTCCAAATATGGCCCACTAGCCTGTTTCAGGGGAGCTCTGGTAGCATAGTGGCTAAGGCACTTGACTGCTAACCAGAAGGCTGGTGGTTCAAACCCAC
>NW_006921931.1:1937235-1942816 GCF_000298275.1 Orycteropus afer afer
CTAGGATATCGATTTTTATGAGTTCCATTTCATTTTTTATAACTTCCAATTTTCCTAGACTTATACTTTGTACAATCCATGTTCTGATTATTAATGGAAGTTTGCAGCTGCTTCTTCTCATTTTGAATTGTGCCACATTAGCAGATGAAGGTCCCCAAAGCTTTACTCAATCCACATTCTTTCACTAAGGTTGCCAAATAAAACATAGGACCCACAGTTAAATTTGAATTTCAGATAAACCACGAATAAGTTTTCTCATTTGTAGGTATGTTCCAAATACCACATGGGATATATTTATACTAACAATTATTTATTGTTGATTTGAAATTCAAATTTACTAAGTGCCCTGTATTTTTATTCACTAAAGTTGGCAACGCTTCCTTCCACTGCATGTGATTCTGGAGAGGCTGCCAATTTCAGGCTTCTGCCCCTGATTACAGAGTTGGGTCCTGAAACTCTGAATCTGAATCTTAAGCAGATCCAAATAAGGATGGAAGACAATTGGAGTGATCATCTGGTGGCAATGTTCCACAAGGATCTTCACAGCAGCCCTGTGCTGTGCTTTTCAAGGCCTTGTGGGTTCAGGCTTCCTTTTAATTCTGGAAGCTATGCCTTCTACTTCCAATTTATTCTTGTCTGTTTCTTAAACTAGTCCATTGAAGTTAGTCAAAGAATGCTAATTTCATACACACACACACACACATACACATATATATATTAGTGAACCTCTCAGCTGCTCTGTGGGAGAAAGATGAGGCAGCTTTCTTCCATAAAGATTTACAGACTTGGAAACCCCATAGGGCAGTTCTACTCTGTCATAAAGGGTCACTATGACTCAGAATCACCTCGATGGCAGTTTTTTTTTTTTTTTTTTTTAAGTATTTGAAGACAGTACCATGTTGTTGTGGAGGTGAATGACTGGTAAATGGATGGATAGATGAGGAGGCCAGCAAAGGTTTTTTGGAATGAAGACCTGGAAACAGGTGGAGGGGAGAGGAGGGAGTACCCTTTGACTTGGAATCTGGCAAGTGGTTTACATTTGCTGTAACATAAAGAACAAGGAGCTACTAAAGCCTCTTGAGTAGGGAAAGGATATGCTAGAAATGGCATTTGATTAAAAAAATATTCCAAAGCTAGGGTTTAGGTATATTGGATGGGGGAAGATGGTGACAGGGAAGCCAGCTGGGGAGCTGTTCTCATGGTCAAAACCGTGGTCTAGGGGTTTGGACTGGGTATGGGAGTTTACTGGGAATGGAGGGGAAGAGGAAAAAAAGATGAAAGTCAACTCGGAGAATCTTGGATATTAGTGACTTTTTGGATATGGGGAGCATCCGAGGGAGGGGAGGGAAGAAGTCCTGTTAGATCATGAATGGTAGTAACTCTGCCTCCGGTGGCTACCCTGACCATGGGCTTCCTAGGACTTTGGCTGCAGGGCAAGCCCATGACATGGCAGCCAGAGAAGGGAGGCCCATTATTCAAGTTGGAGCTGTCTCCACATGGGGGGAGGGATGTGGTAAGAGTGGAGACCTGCCAACAGAAAGTGACAGGGATGATTAAAAGGTTGGAAAATCAAGCCCGTGAAGAAAAGTTAAAGGGATTGCAGCTATTTAGCCTGGAGAAGAGAGGCAGCCACGTAATAGCTCCTTTAAGTGCATGAAGGGTTATTAATAGGCGCGTGCTAGGCAGCTGCTTTGGATACCTAGGGAAGACAGCACCCCTGCAACCCAATGGGGACACCTCCGCAGGGAGGGAGAGACACAATTATAAAGCCTGTATTGTGGTCTCTGAATGTGCCCTCTCCCCTCCCCTTTGTTTCTGGCATCTGTTGTTATGCAATGCAAACCACAGCCAGGCATCCTGACAGCACCAATATCTGCTTTTCCGCAGACAATCATGTGGACTATAAACTTGATGAGTTAGATAAATACAGATACAAAGAGTAGACTGTGTCTAGCTGTGAGGAGTCCTAACTGCTCTCCCAAGCTGACCTGGATAAATTGTCCATTCTCCCCATCACCTTCAGCCTCATCTAGTCCATCTGGGCTCCTGACGGCCTCCCAGGAGCACACGTTTGTTCTGCCTCCTTGTCTAATTTATTGCTTTGACAACCAGAGAGGTGTTTTGTTTTTGTTTTTGTTTTTGTTTTTCTTTTCTACCTCAGGTCAAATAGGTTTCATTTCATTTTTCTTTAATTTAAAACTTTTTCGTCTCCTTGCTAGGCCAGCCTCTTGATCTCTCAGCCAGGCTGCCACATCATATATCCAGGCCAGCCTGGCACAATCTCTCTCCCTGGGGAGAGGCTGAAAGGCTACCCAGCCTTAAGCCATGTTAAGTCTTTGCTAGGGCAAACTAAGGCCTAGGTGTGTGGGTGACTAAATTCATCTGATCCTCAATTAATGACCTATAAGGAATATGGGGGAGTTCCTGGGTGGCACAAACGGTTAAGTGCTCAACTACTAGCTGAAAGGTTGATGGCTCAAACTTATCCCGAGTCACAATGGGAAATAGGCCAGGCAACCTGCTTCAGAAAGGTTACAGCCATGAAAACCCTAGGGAGCAGATCTACTCTGTTACGGAGGTTGCCTTGAGTCAGACTTGTCTCAATGGCAACAAGGAGGAGTGATTGAGGAATGGGAGGAGGAAGGAGGAGAGCTGAAGAATGGATAATATCCAGAATTCATCACAAAAGAAATGGAATCTGGCTTTTGAAAAGTTCAGGGTAAGATTCAGTTGGCTATGGCCCAGTCATTAATGAAATGTCTAGAGTGGGGGTATCCCTGACCTTCACTCAGTTGCTAACATAATGTCTTAAGTAGGTGGAAAAAAGTAGAAGCCAAATTTCCACCAAGAAGTGTTTGTCAAGAAGCAGGAAGGACTTAGACTTCACCATCTACCTGTATAGTCATGACAGAGACCACTTTTACCACCACTGAGAGGTTTTACCTCAAGTGGCTAAGAAGTCGATGTTGAGAGAGAAGGGGAGAAGAGGACGATGAAGGCTACTCAGCCAAGGATTCCCTGGACAAGCTGAGCCCATCTTGAAACAAGAGGAAATTCTCCGCCCTCTTCTCCCTGTAGCTGTGGGGGCATCCAGAAGTCTGAATTATATTCACCCCAGTGACCCCACAGCTCACAGCACAGGGAGACCCCTCAGCAAGCAGAAGAAACTCTGGGGCCAGGCAGCTATGACAGTGGAACCAGGCAGAACCTTCCTGCCATTCTCCAGTGGTTGCTGCCCCTCTTCCTCATCTGTAAAATGGACATGACCATGGTAGCTCCCTTCTAAGCTGTTGTGAATCTTTAATAGTCTTGCATACCCAGTGCTTAGTGTGTTTGGCACAGAGTGGGCATTCAATACATGTGAGCTGCTATGATCATGGAATCCCTGGGTAGTGCTAATGGTTAACATATCTAGCTGCTAACTGAAAAGTTAGAGGTTCAAGTCCACCCAGAAACTCCTTGGAACTTTCTTCCAAGGCCTACTGACCTATTTCTGAAAAATTGGCCATGGAAAGCCCTATGGAGCACAGTGCTTCTCACACACAGGGCCACCATGTGTTGGAACTGGCCCCACAATAACTGGTTTTGGGGCCAGTGGTGGTTCAGTGGTAGAATTCTCACCTTCCATGCAAGGAGCTAATGATGGTCTAGAGTCCCTGAGTGGTGTGAATAATTAATGTGCTCAGGTGCTAACCAAAAAGTTGGAAGTTCAAGTTTAACCCAAGGCATCTCGGAAGAGTGGCCTGGCAATCTACTTCTGAAAAATCAGTCATTGAAAACCCTATGCAGCATAGTTTGACTCTAACATACAAGCGGTTCCTATGAGTTTGAAATGAGTTGATGGCAATTTGTGTATGTGTGTGTGTGTGTGTGTGATAATATTTCAATCTCAATATGGTTTCACTGAATAAAATTGTTGGAATGGATGCTGTGAGCACGAAGGGCCATGCTCCTGAAACCTGCTCATTTTTCACTGTAGTGCTGCACCCTTCCCCAGCACTAGCCCCTGCAGGTCCCCACAGCACACAGTCCTGGAGGGACCAGGTGACCTCATTTTACTGATCATCTGTGGCTATATCTCTTTTTCTTCCTCTCCTTCATGACTAGAGGTTAAAGCTGGGAACCCTTGGTTCTGCAAAGAGGCAGGTCCACCTCTGTGCTCAATTCCACTGGAAAAATCAGAACAATTCCTATTATTTTCAGTTCCCAGACCTTGAATGTGTTAGGCTTCAGGTTCACGAACTACTTGTCTCCCTGTCGCTTGGATCTGCAAGTAATTTAACCTTGTTTTCATAGAGCGCAAAGACGTTCCGCTTGTTTACACTGGAGACAAATTTTCCTCAATTGACGCAATCCTATTGATTAAATAATGACTTTCTTCCTCATTTAAAGGTAATTTCGGTTGGTATCATGACATGGAAGAGGAAAATGAATGCCTTTTCTGTCTTGTGGCATGAAGGGCAGCCTGTGAGCCCGGCTCTCACCGCCCCAGGCAAGGCCTTCTCATTTTTCTCACCTGTCCCAGAGCCTCCACAGGCGGCCAAGAGCGGCTGGTGCCAGGCCTGTGAGGAGGTTGGCTAAACACAGACAGATCCTGATTAGAGAAATTAAAGACCCAGGCTTTGCTGACAATATCCAGGCTGGGGCAGGGGAGATGCTAGTTTGTTTTAAAAATGGATTTGATGGGGTGGGGAATGGGGAGGAGGGAGAAGCACTAACTAGATCGTGGACAAGTGTTAATTCTGATGAAGGGAAAGGCAGTACACAATATGGAGGAAGTCAGCACAATGTGATCAAGGCAAAGGAAGACACTGAGAGTATGCAAGATTAAGGACAACTATGGTAAATTCTATAACATATACAGTCCTACAACACAGTAATAACTAACAATAACTTGTGAGTAGATGCATGGGTAAATATATATGCTAAATAGTTGAATGAAGTTGTGTGGGGGTACACCTATATACATATATAGGTATAAAACCAAAAACAAAACTCACTGCCGTTGAGTCGGTTTTGACTCATAGCAACCCCTCCTTGGGTTTCTGAGGTAGTATCTCTACGTAAGTAGATAGCCCAGTCTTCCTTCTGAGGAGTGGCTGGTGGGTTTGAACTGCCAGCCTTCTGGTTAGCAGTCAAATGCCTTAGGCACTATGCCACAAGAGCTCCCACATATATAGGTATGGTGGTGGATATTTCTCCATGTACATATTTTTAAATGTAACATGTATACTCATATAAATAATAGAGTACATGGAATGCAGTTATAGAAAATACTTAGACATCAGGACTGACCTACTAGACCTGAACGCTAAGGACCTTAGGGAACATCTAGATCAATTGGCAAAACATAGTTCATAAATTGATGTTCTATATCCTAGTCTGATGAGTGGTGTTTGGGACCTTAAATGCTTGTGAGTGGCCATTTAGAAAGCAACTATTGGGCCTTTCCTGCCTGGAGCAAAGGAGAACAAAGAAAAATGAAAGTTCAAGGAAACAATTAGTCCAAAGAACTAATGGCTTGCATGTATCAGAGCCTTCTCTAACCTGAGACCAGAATCAGTAGATATTGCCCAGCTAC
>NW_006921931.1:1942916-1948174 GCF_000298275.1 Orycteropus afer afer
GTGGCTAAGGCACTTGACTGCTAACCAGAAGGCTGGTGGTTCAAACCCACCAGCCACTCCTCGGAAGGAAGGTTGGGCAATCTACTTCCGTAGTGATACTTCCTTGGAAACCCAAGGAGGGGTCGCTATGAGTTGGGTCTGACTCGATGGCACATAACAACAACAACAACAAGCCTGTTTCAGTAAATAGAGTTTTGATGGACTGCACGGGCATTCATTTACATATTGTCTGTGGCTGCTTTTGTATTATGACAGCAGACTTGAGCAGTTGCGGTTGAGATCATGTGTCCTGCATAATCTGATATATTTATTGTCAGAAAAAGTTTGCTGACTCCTGATGTAAAGAAAAGTGCACATTGTTCCAAGTTCTGGACCCACAGCTTTGGATCCATGTTGATTATTTTAATCTACCTTTCAAAGTCTTAATTTCTCTATTGTATATGAGAACTAATCACTTACTTCACTTACCTTGTTATACTAAATAAATGAATGTGAAATGTATGTTAAGTTGTAAAGAGCTATAGCAAAACCAAAACCAAACTCACTGCCAACTCCTGTTGGGTTTCTGAGGCTGTAAAACTTTACGAAGTAGATGGCCCCATTTTCCTTCTGCAGAGCGACTGGTGGGTTTGAACCACTGACTTTCTGGTTAGCAACCAAGTGCCTTATTCACTTGCTATCTTATTCCTTCTATACTGGCCACCCCCTCAGTAGACAGCAATTCTTGCTGCTAGGTTTCTCTAAAATTCCAGGATTCCTCTTTTTCCATGCCTTCCCCCAGTCCCACTTTGCAAACCTGTGCTTACAACCCTTTAAAGAGCTATGTCGTTGTTGCTGTTACATGCCATTAAGTCGGACCCGACTTGTAACAGCCTCACCTTGGGTTTCCGAGGCAGTATCACTACCGAAGTAGATTGCCCAAAGAGCTATACAAATGCTAAATATTATTTGGGCTGTTTTGTAATTATTTGGCAAAAGGGAAAGGAACAGAGAGGTGTTTTCTCAATAGAAGTGGTTGTTGTTAGGTGCTGTCAAGTTGATTCCAACTCATAGTGACCCCATGTGACAGAGTAGAACTGCCCCACAGCGTTTTCTAGGCTGTAATGTTTATGGGAGCAGATTGCCAGGTCTTTTTCCTGAGAAGCTGTTGGATGGGTTTGAACCACCAATATTTTGGTTAGCTGCTGAGCATTTAACTGTTGCACCACGAGGGCTCCTTTCAATAGATGTGAAGAGAAAAAAAATAAGAAATGATTGCTAAAAGGCACATGATGGTGCTTTGGTGGTGCTGTGATTAAAGCATTCAGCTGCTAGCCAGAAGGTCAGTCATTTGAACTCAGCAGCCTTTCCATGGAGGAAAGATGAGATAGTCTGCTTCCATAAAGATTTACAGCCTTGGAAACCCTATGGGGCAGTTCTACTCTGTTCTATTGCTATGAATCTGAACAGACATGATGGCTAGGGTCACATGAGTCAGAACCGACTGGGTGGCAGTGGGTTTGTTTGTGGTTAAAGGGCACATGGGATCGTTATGAATCAGAATAGATTGGGGGGGCAGCTAACAAGAACAAAGGGCACAAGTGCCTTTTTATTTTTGTTAGTTAATGTCTAGTTTTGAAACGATCTAACCTAGGCTGTTAAAATTCAAGGCAAAGAGATAAACTTCTTTTACTCACTGCTGTTAAGTTGGATCCAACTCATAGTGACCCCTCCTTGGGTTTCCAAGGCAGTATCTCTATGAAAATAGATTGCCCAGTCTTCCTTCCGAGGGATAACCGCCAGCCTTCTGTTTAGCAGTCAAACGCCTCAGGTACTACACTGCCAGAGCACCCAGAGATAAAAGCCACAGCTATCATGAGAAAGGACTGAAGAAATGTATTAAGTGTGAGGTACAACCAGGAAAAGATCTGGTAGTGTGTTGGGGCAGCCAAAGGGGTTGTAAGCACAGGTTTGCAAAGTGGGACTGGGGGAAGGGAGCATGGAAAAAGAGGAATCCTGCAATTTTAGAGAAACCTAGCAGCAAGAATTGCTGTCTACTGAGGGGGTGGCCAGTATAGAAGGAATAAGATAGCAAGGCCTATCCTTGATGAAGTGATTGTTTTGCTAGAAATACATGCACACACATATATACACTCAAAAACATTCACAGAGCCACATATTGTAGTGGATCATCCCTTCCTTTTGGGAAACCTCCTCTGACTTTGTTGTTGTTAGGTGCCATTGAGTTGCCTCCGACTCACAGTGACCCTATGTACAACACAACAAAACACTGCCTGGTCCTGTGCCAGCCTCATGATGCCTAGTATACATGAGCCCATCACTGCAGCCACTGTGTCAATCCATCTCGTTAAGGGTCTTCCCCTCTTTCATTGACCCTCCACTTTACCAAGCATGATACCCTTCTCCAGGGAATGGTCCCTTCTGACAACATGACTGAAGGAGATCAGACAAAGTATGGCCATTCTTCCTTCCAAGAAGCATTCTGGCTGCACTTGTTCTAGGACAGATTTGTTAGTTCTTTTGGCAATCCATGGTACTTTCAATGCTTTTTGCCAACACCACAACTCAAAAACATCAGCTCTTCTTTGGTCTTCTTTATTCATTGTCTAGCTCTCACATGCATATGAGGGAATTGAAAATACCATGGCTTGGGTTAGGCACACCTTAGTCTTCAAATAGATGTCTTTGCTCTTCAGAAAAAAAAAGAAATCTTTTGCAGCAGATTTGCTCAGTGCAATATATCATCTGATGTCTTGACTGCTGCTTCTACTGGTGTTGATTGTGGAACCAAATAATATGAAATCTTTGAAAATGTCAATCTTTCCTCCATTTATCATGATGCTGCTTATTGGTCCAGTTGTGAGGATTTTTGTTTTCCTTATGTTGAGATGCAATGCATACTATAGACTGAAGTCTTTAATCTTCATCAGTAAGTATTTCAAGTTATCCTCACTTTCAGCAAGCAAAATTGTGTTGTCTGCATACAGCAGGTTGTTAATGGTCTTCCTCCAATCCTAATGTCATACTCTTCTTCATTGAGTCCAGTTTCTCAGACTATTTGCTCAGCATACAGGTAGAATAAGTATGATGAAAGGATACACACTGACACACTGCCTTCCTGATTTTAAACCATGCAGTATCCCCTTGTTCTGTTTGAATAACAGCCTCCTGGTCTATGTATTGTACGGGTTCCCCATGAACAAACTCAAGTGTTCTGGAATTCCCATTCTTCTTAATGTTATCCATAATTTGTTATGATTCACACAATCAAATGCTTTTGCATAATCAATAAAACACAAGTAAACATATTTCTGGTATTCTTTGCTTTGAGCCAAGATCCATCTGACATCAGCAATGATATCCCTCATTCCATGTTCTCTTCTGAATCTGGCTTGCATTTCTAGAAGTTCTCTGTCAATATACTGCTACAACCATTTCTGAGTTATCTTCAGTAACATTTTACTTGCATGTGATATTAGTGATATTGTTCAATAATTTCCACATTCTGTGGGATCATCTTTCTTTGGAATGAGTACAAATATGGATCTCTTCCAGTCAGTTGGCAAGGTAGCTGTCTTCCAATTTCTTGGCATAGCCGAGTGAGTGCCCCAGCACGGCATCTGTTTGTTGAAACATCTCAATGGGTATTCTATCAATTCCTGGAGCCTTGTTCTTTGCCAGTGCCTTCAGTGCAGCTTTGACTTCTTCCTTCAGTACCATTGGATCTTGATCATATGCTGCCTCCTGAAATGGATGAACATTGACCAATTCTTTTTGGTACAGTGACTGTGTTTTCCTTCCATCTTCTTTTGAAGTTTCCTGCATCATTCAGTATTTTGCCCATCAGATTCTTCAATATTGCAACTCGAGGCTTGAATTTTGCCTTCAGTTCTTTCAGCTTGGGAAATGCAGAGCATGTTCTTTCCTTTTGGTTTTCTAACTCCAGGTCTTTGCACATTTCATTATAATAATTGGCTTTGTCTTCTCGAGCTGGTCTTTGAAATCTTCTCTTCAGCTCTTTTATCTTGTCATTTCTTCCATTTGCTTTAGCCACTCTTTGTTCAAGGACAAGTTTCAGAGTCTCTTCTGACAACCATTTTGGTATTTTCCTCCTTTCCTATCTTTTTAATGACCTTTTGCTTTCTTCATGGATGATGATCTTGATGTCATCCCATGATTCCTGTGTGGTTTTCAGTCATTTGATGGTCTCTAAATTCAGGAGGGATGTAATCAAGGTCACATTTTGGCTCTTGTGGACTTCTTTTAATTGTCTTCAACTTGAACTTGAACTTGCATATGTGCAGTTGATAGTCTGTTCCACAGTCAGCTGCTGGCTTTGCTTTGGCTGAAGATATTGAGCTTCTCCATCACCTCTTTCCACAGATGTAGTCGATCTGATTCCTATGTAGTCCATCTGGTGAAGTTCACTTGTATAGCTGCCATTTATGTGGTTAAAAAATTGTATTTACAGTGCATAAGTCGTTGGTCTTGCAAAATTCTATCATGCAATCCCCAGTGTTATTTCTATCACCAAGGCCATCTTTTCCAACTACCAGTGATTCTTCTTTATTTCCAACTTTTGCATTCCAATCACCTGTAATAATCAACACATATCGATTGCATGTTTTGTCAATTTTGGACTGCAGAAGTTGGTAAAAACCTTCAATTTCCTCTTCTTTGGCTTTGGCAGTTGGTGCGTAAATATGAATAATAGTAGTATTAACTGGTCTTTCTTGTGGGCATATGGATATTATCCTATCATTGACAACATTGTACTTCATTCTTTGTGATGATGAATGCCATGCCATTTCTCTTCAATTTGTCATTCCCAGCTGCAAAAATGGCAAGGAGGCCACATGTTCTGACCTCCTCTAATCCCACAAGAGGAAGACAGAATTACCATCAATGGCCCAAAGCCTATTCCTGAGAGGCCAGACATGCTGCCTCCCTCCAGCCCTTTCTCCAACCGTTCCTCCCAAAGCACCCACCATCTCTCTCCTGGGTTCGATAATTCACTGCAGTGGCCACACAGAACTCACAGATTACGGGGTTTATTAGGGAAGCACCAGGCTACAATTCAAGTTCAGGAAGAATGCTCAGACTCTCTCCCAGCCCATCAT
Organism: Orycteropus afer afer; assembly: GCF_000298275.1. NCBI lineage: Eukaryota > Metazoa > Chordata > Mammalia > Tubulidentata > Orycteropodidae > Orycteropus > Orycteropus afer. The sequence continues at coordinate 1,948,037 of NW_006921931.1, forward strand.
CCCTCAGCCAACAGTCTCTCACAGTCTCTCTCCCAGCAGTGTGTGCCCCTCGGTGTCTCACTCAGCAATGCGTGTGTCTTGCGTCTCTTTCCCAGCAGCGCGTGTCTCTTTCAGGAGCACGTGTCTCTTGCAGCAGCA
>NW_006921931.1:1954336-1978663 GCF_000298275.1 Orycteropus afer afer
AAAAAAATGGACCAGACTTACTGGTTGGAAAGAGACTAGAGGAACCCCTGAGACTATTATCCTGAGAAAACCATCTAACCTGAAACTGAATATACTCCCAGAGGCCATCTTTCAGCCATATAATTAACAAAAAACCCCAAACTCACTGCCATTGAGTTGATTCTGACCCACGTTGTTGTTGTTGTTAGGTGCCGTCAAGTTGGACCAGACTCGTAGTGACCCCTCCTTGGGTTTCCAAGGTAGTATCACTATGGAAGTAGATTGCTCAACCTTCCTTCTGAGGAGTGGCTGGTGGATTTGAACTGCCAACCTTCTGGTAAGCAGTCAAGTGCCTTGGGCACTATGCTTCTGACTCATAGCGATCCCAAAGGATGGAGTAGAATTGCCCCATAGGGTTTCCAAAGCTGTAAACCTTTATGGAAGGAGACTGACTCATCTTTCTCCCACAGAGCAGCTGGTGGATTCAAACTTTCAACCTTTTGGTTAGCAGCAGAATGCTTTAAGCACTATGCCACTGGAGCTCCAAAGCCAAATAATAGATGGGCTGATAAAACAAACACCACCTGTAAAGAATGTATTCCTCAGAAAAATCAACAATATGAGACCAAAAGTATGACATTTGCTCAAAACCAAAGATGAAAAGATAGGGAGGGAGAGGGAAACCAGATGAATGGAAACAGGGAATTCAGGGAGGAAATAGGGAGAGTCCTGACATATTGTAGGGAGTGCAACCATTGTTGCAGAACAATTTGTGTAAGAACTATTGACTGGAGAAACAAATTTGCTATATAAAAGTTTATGTAAAGCACAATAAAATGTTAACAAACAAACAAACAAAAAGGATTTGATTTGCTTTCAAGATTGAAGAAAGAAGAAACTAGGACCTGCACATAAATTGTTTTCAAGGACTCATCATATGATCCTATCATGTTATTGTTGTTGTTGTTATATGCCGTTGAGTTGGAGCCGACTAATAGTGACCCCTCCTTGAGTTTCCGAGGCAGTATCACTACGGAAATAGATTGCCCCATCTTCCTTCCAAGGAGTGCCTGGTGGGTTTGAACCACCAGCCTTCTGGTTAGCAGTCAAGTGCTTTAGGCACTATGCTACCAGAGCTGCTTGATCCTATCATAAGATAGGATATTTCATGTGAGCAAAAGATTTAAAATCAAAGGGAAAGGAAGAGTTCACATCAGGGACAACCCCAGAGAACAGCCTCATCAGGAGAGATGGGGTTGGAGGTCAGAGAGATTTGGATGCTCTTGGGTAAGTCCCTTAACTTCTCTGGACTCCAGTTCCTCACTGTGAAATGGGGGGATTGGATCAGATGGCTTCTAAGTCTGATGCATTCTGTGCTAAGAAAGCCAGTTGAGATACCTTCATAGGTTTTATGTCGCTGTTGTTAGTGGCTGTCAAGTTGATTCTGCATCATGGTGAACCCATGTGTGCAGTAGAGACCTGCTCCATGGATATTTCAAAACTGAGATTTTTCAGAAGCAGATTGCGAGGGCTTTCTTCCAAGATGTCTCCGGGAGGATTCAATCTGCCAAACTTTTGGCTAGTTGTCTAGCACTTAACTGTTTGTGTCTCCCAAGGACTCTTATAGATTCTATTGGGGAATATACTATACAATCATCTAAAAAGATAATTTAGAAAACCTTTGTACATACTTGAGTATAAATTTCCGAAAACAAATAGAAAGTGGCATATGTGATGGTTGGGCAGGAACTAGTTGGTAATAAGAGAAAGTGATAGCTGACATTTTATTTTAGGCATGTGCTCTACTGCAGGCACTACCGTAAGCACTTCTGGGAATTCATTTTCTCTTTACCAGGGGTTGGTAAACATTGTCTGTAAAGAGACTGATAGTAAATCTTTTAGGCTTTGTGAGCCATATTGTCTCTGTCACAGCTACTTGACTTTGCAATTGTGTTGGAAAAACAGCCATCAGAAACCAAAACCAAACCCACTGCCATTAAGTTGATTCCTGTTCATAGCCACCCTATAGGACACAGTAGAACTGCCTTATAGGGTTTCCAAGGCTGTAAACCTTTATGGACAGACAGCTTTATCTTTCTCCTACAGAGCCTCTACTGAGTTCAAACTGCCAAACTTTTTGGTTAGCAGTTGAATGCCTTAACTACAATGCTATCAGAACTCCTTAAAACAGCCATAGGCAATATGTAAATGAATGTATATAGCTATGTTCCAATAAAACTTTATTTATGGACACTGAAATTTTAATTTCATGTAATTTTCATGTATCACAAAATATCCTCCCTATTTTTTTAAACCATTTAAAATGTAAAACCATTCTTAGCCAATAGTGCTTCTTATTCTTAGCTCATAGACCTTCACAAAAGCACATGGTAAGTAAGATTCAGCCCATGGGCCAAGGTTTGAAGACCCCTCTTCTTTGCCATAACCCTTTAAGGGAAAAACTGTTTTAGAGATGAGAGAATCAGGGTTTGATAAGGTTAAGTAAGCTTGCCAAGTTTATCAGTTACAAGCAGTAGAAGTGGAATATAACCTAAAAGGCTAGAATCAAGAGCTTAAACATTTCATACCTCTACTTCAGAGATATTAGGTTCCAAAAAACCAAACCAAACTCACTGCCCTTGAGTTGGTTTGGACTCATAGCGACCCTTCCTTGGGTTCCCAAGACGGTATCTCTACGGAAGTAGATTGTCCAGTCTTCCTTCCAAGGAGTGGCTGATGGGTTTGGACTGCCAGCCTTCTGGTTAGCAGTCAAATGCCTTAGGCACTATGCCACCAGAATTAGGTTAGAGTGGTGGAATATGGAGGATTTTCTCCCTTCCAACTTTCGTTTAGTATAGTTACAAAGTCTTATTTTTTAATTATTGTTTTTCAGGGTGGCTTAGATTCAAAGTATTAGAGCAAGACTGGTCTATTACAAGGTGAGAAGAAACCTGGCTGGCTTAGGAGTTCCATGACAGTAGCTCAAAAGGAGACCTAAGGGGCTGAGCAGGAGGGAGGGGAAGGCAGGAGGGAGGGAAAGATGGAGAAAGTAAAGAATCAGTTCTGTAAGTTTTAGGACGCACGAAGAGGCCTGGAAGCTCTGGTCCAGGGAATTTGGCCTGGGGATCAGCTCAGCTCCTCCCTGGGAATGGAGAGAGTTGAGACTGAGACAGGAAGTGAGAGTCTGCCACTCTCCATTGCCTCCCATTCCTGGTCTTGAGGTGATGTATCTTGCAAAGTTCTCGAATACTTCCTATGGACAAACCTTGTCTCCAGAGCTAAACTGTCACCTCACAGGGGTTACTTGTGCTTTCTCCTCCTGTCTTCTTTACATCTGGTATGGTCTGGGCCCACAGGGACGCAAGGAGATCAAGTAAGTGAGGCCATAAGCTTCCCACTTCTGGAAATGTTTTAGATGTTTGCTGTCAGTGGACGTTGATGTAGAGGACCTCTAAGGGAGGCCACCTCTGAGGTGAGAGTGGAAGAGAGTTTGGAGACCCTACTCATTCATGTAATAAACTCTTGCTGAGGACCTAATGTGTGGGACCCACATCTATTATTTCCATTGATTCCCACATCTGGCTTCTGAGAGTGGCATTGTGATCCCATGAGACAGATGAAGAAACTGAGGCCCAGACGAGGTGGAGGTTCTAGTCTATTGTCTGCCTCCTATCACAGGCCCCTACATAGGATGTTCAATCCAGCTATGTGGCTCAGACAAGTCACCTGACCTCTTTGAGGCTGTTTCTTCAGCTGTTCAAAGGTCAAGCCTACTTTTGAGAGGTATCATGAGACGGACCTAGAACAATGCCAGGCATGCAGCAGGGTGCACACACAGTTGTACTCCTCCTTCTGCTTCAATGTGATGTGATTTTGTGAAGTGGACAGAATAATCAATCTAACTCAGTTTAGGGTCTTCAGGGCTCAGCAGAGAACCAGGAAAGGTGCAGATGCTATAAATATTTGTTGAAAGAATGAATCCACAAAAGTTATACCTACTTGATGCCAACCATCTGGGTATTCAGAAACTCCTAGATGGATGGATTCTTGACTTTTCATCTGAATGTTGGATGTCATCCTAGAATATAAGCAGCAAAAAGATCTAAAACATATAAATACAAATACAGTCAGTTCTTACACAGATTCTATGGGGAGAAATGTGTGAATCAGTGAAAGTCTGCACTGGGCCTGTGTTTAAAGAAAGGTGATTGGTTATTTTCAAATAACTCCAGCTCTGTCATGAACTTTATTTATTTACCATCCATCCATCCATTCACCCAATCATTCAGCAGTGGCCCAGAGGCTTAGGGCCTCCTTTAATAAATGAGAAAGAGAGATTATCTAGAGCATGTCGGTTATTTGTAGATAAATAGAGGCTTCCAAACTACTTATGGGAGCTTGGAAACAGTTTGTTCTCAAGTGTTTTAGACATTCCTTCAATACCTTGCTTGCACTGTTTCTGTGCAGTGTCTCTGAAGAATCCTTATGCTAACTTAACAGCCATCTTCTTATCTGTTAAAGGTTGAGGAACATGGAGCGCATCTGTTCATGGCCTCTGAATGCCTGTAGTGCATCTGAACAGGAAGTACGAACACAAGGGCCTGGTTCCTAAGGAAGGGAAATCTCATTCTTGACTCTGGATACAACTTACTGGGTAGGAGTAAGAACTGTATGAACTGGGCGAGGCTGGGCCATTATGCTTATAATCAAAAGTAGGAAGGAAGGGCACTTTTTTTTTTCATGGTACTGGTACACAGTAATACCAGCAAGTTCATTGAAATGTGTATGGCTACTTATCACTGCACTAAATGACTCCATGTTCAATGTTTTGGGACTCTTATTTGTGTGTTTTTTCCTACTTTGTGTGTGTGTGTGTGTGTGTGTGTTTATGTGTGTGACTCACTTTATTGAGGTATTTGCTTTATTGCAGTGGTCTGGAACTTGCAGTGGTCTGGAACCAAACTCAGTAATATCATGTAGGTATGCCCCTATAAGGCAAGGAATGCCAAGGATTGCTAGCTAGTGTTACCTGAAGCTAAGAAAGAGGAAGAGAGCAGCTTCTTTCTTAGAACCCACAGAAGGAATCAGCATTGGCGATACTTTGATTTCAGACTTCTAACCTTCAGAACTGCGAGACAACAAATTTCTGTTTTTATGAACTACCAAGTTTATAGTATTTTGTTATGCAGACCTAGGAAAGTAATACACTGAGGATGGGGGTTATATGCTTAAGATAAAATGAACATGTTTCATAACTCTTTAAGTGTCTATCATACAACCACAGAGCCCATAATCTATTCCTATATGTAAGGTCTGAAGAAAAATTCATACCAAATAAATAAATAAATAAAGAGAAGATGATGCTAATTTTTAAAACATATACTAAATGTTGTATTTCGGAGTATTTAGTTCTTCACTTTAGTAAGACTGTAAAAACAGCTATTACCAGAAAAAAAAAAAACTATATTTTTTTAATAAAGAAAAGAAAAAGAGAGAGAGAGGGACTTTTATTTTCAAAAGTACAGATAAGAGAACTTTTCAAAACCACAATTTAAGTATTGTCTATTTACAAAGCCCCTGGAATGACATTTTTGGCTATGATTGACATTTAACTTTTCTTATCATGAACATTCTTAGACAATCCCCCAAGGAACGCTAAAGTTTTTCTAAGAAACTTTTGCGTCATTTTAACCATGCATCTGCTAAGCTTGATTGCCTTAGAAAAGCCCGATCTTTTCTATCGTTTTCCATAGCAACATCCCAAGCACAGCAAACATGATGATGCATGAAAAGTCCAAAGCATCTGGGAGAGATACAACTATGAAGGGACTAGGCATGTGTTCCCAGAAACTACTGGAGGGCTGTGTTGTTGCTCTTGCATGACAGCTGCAAGGGGCCAGGCCCATCCGTGATTCTCATTTCCTGAAACTCTTTTTTAGAAATTATGTTTTTTCCCCTATATTATTATTGTTTTCAATTTTTATTGTGATTTGGGTGAAAGTTTACAGAGCTAATTCGTTTTCCATACAGCAGTGTTTATACACATTTTGTCTCATGACATTGACTGCAATTCCTCACAATGCAACACTCTCTTTCCACTTGGTTCCTGTAGTTACCTCTTCCCTGAGTCCTTCCCTCCCAGGCACTCCTGCCCCTTGAGCTGTCTCCCTGTGCAAACACTGCCTTTCTTTTCTCCCATGATTGATCTCTCCAAGGAGTGTATCTACCTGATGTAAATGGTCACCCCATATACCTGTCTATTATTTGACTGGAAGCCATCAGAGTGAGTTCAGTTCCAGACCTGAAGGCTGGCTAGGGCCATAGTCTCAGGGGTCTCACCAGGCTCTATCAGACCAGCAAACTTGATCTTTTTTCTTTTTAAATGATTTTTGAGTTTTGTTCCACATTTTTCTCCCATTCCATTCTGGATTTCCTGCACTGATCCCCCTCGGAGTGGTTGACAGTAGTAGCCAGGCACCATTGAGTTCTTCTGGTCTTGAGGTCATATAGGCTGAGGATCGCGTGGTCTACCAGTCCCTTAGACTGATTGTCTCCATGAATCTTTGGTTTTCTTTGTTTCTTTGGTCTGGAGAAGGAGAGACTCATTGTTGCATCTAGATGGCCACTTGCAAGCTTTTAAGACCCTAGTCGCTACTCACCAAAGTAGGATGTAGAATAATGTTTTTGTGTATTGTGTTATGCCAATTGAGCTTGATGTTCCCTGCAACCATGGTTCTGGGCCCACAGGTCCAACAACTTGCTCCCTCTGGGTAGCTGGCTGTGCCCAAGAAGCCACCACAACCTACAGGTCTACTACATACCTGGACATTCTTCCAGGGCATACTAATACATATGTAGAAACATTGTCTGCCAACCTTATACATGGTCATGGCCACACTATCCCCTGCCTAGACATACCTGATGGTTCAGCCTGTCCATCCATCTATCCACTTGTAGATCAATGCTTGCCATCCCTGACAATGCAGTACCCTACATGCAAAAGGGTTCATCTTTGATGTCTGTACCTCCCATGTGCCTCTCTGTTTGACTTCTTCCTTATCAATTTGGATGCCCTTGCTTTTCCCTTTCTTGCCTTATTGCCCTAGGTAAGATTTCCAATGCAATGTTGAATAGAAATGGTGATAGAGGACATCCTTGTCTGGTTCCCTGTCCCAAGGGGAATGGTTTCAGTCTCTCTCCATTGAGAATAATGTTGGCTGTTGGTTTTGCATATATGCCCTTTATTATGTTGAGGAATTTCTCTTCTATTCCTATTTTCCTGAGAGTTTTTATCAAGAATGGATGTTGGATTTTATCAAGTGCCTTTTCTGCATCGATTGAGATGATCATGTGGTTCTTTTCCTTTGTTTTATTTATGTGATGGATGGCATTAATTGTTTTTCTAATGTTGAACCATCCTTCTGTACCTGATATGAACCCCACTTGGTCATAATGTATTATTTTTTTGATGTGTTGTTGGAGTCTATAACAAAATGAAAACAATGCAAACAAAACCAAAGAAAAGCAGGCTTCTTAGAACTGTTTGAGAAGCTAATGTTGCAAGCATCTGAATGTGTGTGAGGGCCCTCAGTAAGCAAACAGCATGAATGTTGGAAGCTGGCTGTTTGGGGGCCTTTGCTACTTCCTCATTCTTGACTGCAAGCTGGAGAAATGATTTCAGGACTGGTGAGACACTACTGTGTGTGTCTTACCATGGCAACCTCATGGCATCCTTCTGAGGCAGGGATATGGCTTCTTCATCCAGGTAAGTTTCTGAGGGAAAACAGAAAAGTATGAGTGAGGCATGGCCCTGGAGACCACACTAAGGACAATGAAATGGCTGAGGAGGTGTGATTTTTTGCATATGGCTACACTGACTACTCGCCTATCACAGGTTTGAAGCTGATTTTTTTCAATACTCTGATCAGAGATGCTTATTTCTGTACGTCCTTTGGAGGCCTTTTAGAAAACTCCTGGTGTCAGAGAAAAAGCACTCAATTAGGAATCAGGAGTGATGGGTTCCTAACTAGATCTGGTTCTGCAAGGTTGCTTAACATCTCCAAATTCCAGTTGTTTTTTTTTTTTTTCCTTAGATTATTTTAATTTTTCTTAAATTTTGATAAGGAACAAGACTTACGTATTTTTTTATGCCAATTGACTGTTGTCCCCCAGTAGTATGGTCCTCAGTCAGTAGATCCATTGGATCTCTTTCCCACAGTGTCTGGCTGTCTGTGAGGGATAACTCTATGCCTGTCTTCTATTGTTTCTGTAAGGATTGCAGTTATTTTGTATCACTGGTATCTGTGCAAGATATCGTGAACTATGAACTCCAGTTTTTGACCTTTGCTAGTATCTCTCTGATGCCCTGTGTATCTTTGATTTTCAGTGACCTCTGCAGAGCTGAGCATCTTCAGGACAAGGAGAACGTGGCTTTGGAATGATGTTCCCTCCTCTCTGGGAGTGGCTGGGTAGCCAGGCTGTCTCCAGATCAGGTGTTAAGTATTTGTACAGCTTTTTCAGCCTCATGGTCATAAGATAGGCTTGCACCAGTAACCTCCCACACCCTTCCTAGGTACACAGTTGCCTGGGGTTCTAGAAGGAGCTGGAATGGTGCAGGTGGGGCACTAGCTTTTTAATTCCATGCTCCATTTCACATTATATCTCCTTTTCTCTCTGTCTTTATCCACCTCAGCCTACTCCAGCTAGAGTCATGGGCAGCCATGTCCCATTCCAGAGCCAATTCTGACCAAGGCAGGAAATGGATGCGGAGCCTGAGTCTGCCACTGGAGGGAGGAGAGGGCTGGAATTGTCTCATGTTTTCAATCAGTAACAATTGTGCCTTGGTTAAACCTCAGAGGCGATGGTGCTACCATGGCTCAACGCTAATATTAAGTCATATTCCTCAGATGTGGGATCCGGAGGCTCAGGAACGACATGCAGGCTCCTGGGTGTCTTTCCTCCTTGCTTTCAAGTGTTCTTTGCTCAAATCCAAAGGAGGATTGGGCGTGTCAGAGTTGGGCTTGCTCTCTGGGCAGCCCCCAAGTTCCAGAATTTGCTATTCATTCCCATCCCCTAGTGGTGTCAGCAGTGATTCCCAAATCCATAATCTGACCAGAGTCTTTATTTTATTTGTTTTAAAAGCTTGTTTTATGTTCAACGTTACGTGTACATTTAGTTTCATTCCCCATTTACCATGCCCAGCCCTAACCCAGTCTCCTTCCCTCCCTACCCTGTAACCCTTCCCCTGTGCCCCTCATATTAATGCACTCCTGTTTGTCCTGCAGTTCCTCAATTTGAATGTTGGTCCTCTGGTGCCCTGTGGTCTATTGCTCTAAGGGATGTATTTCATAGAGTATGTGGGTGCGTCACCCTGGGTTGAATGGTCCGTGTGTACATCTTGATAACTATTGGGCTGGGAGCCAGCCCCTGGGAGTGAGTTTTATTCAAGGCTCAGAATGTAGTCCAAGGCCATAGTATTGGGGGTCTCATCAGACTCCATCTGACCAGTAATTCTGGTCATTATTGAGTTTTTGGATTTTGTTCCACATTTTTCCTCCCACTCTATCCAGGATCTCCAGATTTGATCCTTGCCTGAGTGGTTGGCATTGGTAGCTGGGCACTATCTAGTTCTTCTGGTCTCGAGGGCCATCATGTCCTAGGGCTGATTGCTTCCAAATACCCCCCCCCTTTTTGTTTTTTTGGACTCTTCTTCATTTCTGATGCTAGGAGACCATTCGGTGCATCTTAGATGGCCGCTTGAAAGCTTTTAAGACCCCAATAGCCACTCATCAATGTAGGATGCAGAACAAGGTTTTTATGTATTTTGCTATGCCAATTGAGTCTGATGTCCCCTAGTACTATACTGACCAGAGTCTTGTCTAGTACTTCAGACCCTGTCTGTCCTCTTGGAGGCTCAGTTTGAGGCTAGGGGTCTCCCAGGAGCCACGGGGAGGCCTTCCTCCAGCCTGATGAGTGGGTCCTACTGCACAGGGACAGCGAAGGGTCCTACGACTCCTTCTGGTGACTCCTCTTGTTTCACCAGACCCTCGGCTGTCACCTGTGAGGGCACATCTGAGCTTGCCTTGCATGACTCAGCACTCTCATGTGACTAGAGCAATTATCCCAGATTCTTAGCTTCATTGGTTCCTTCTTGTTGTTATTAGCTGCTGTTGAGTCAGCCTCCACCTCATGGCAACCCCATGCACAATGGAATTGGACTATTGTGGCTCATAGGGCTTTCATTGGCTGATTTTCCCAAGTAGATGGCCAGGCTTTCTGTCCTAGTCCATCATAGTGTGGGAACACCCCTAAAATCTGTTTAGGGTCCTAGCAACACTCAAGCCTCCACTGACAGACAGGTGGTGGCTGTGCACAAGATGCATCAGCTGGGAATCAAACCCAGGTCTCCCACACCAAACCACCATAAACCAAACCAACCACACTCACTGCCGTCAAGTCAGATCTGACTCATAGCGACCCCTCCTTGGGTTTCTGACGCGGTATCTCTGTAGAAGTAGATTGCCCAATCTTCCTCCCGAAGGGTGGCTGGTGGGTTTGAACTGTCAGCCTTCTGGTTAGCAGTCAAATGCCTTAGGCACTATGCCACCAGAGCTCCTAAACCACCATACTCTGCCTCTTTTACGCTCCCAGAGAAGCAAGAGAAGACTAATAAATGCTTTTTGAGAGAACGTCCAAGTCTGTGGAGGAACCTTCCTGAGCTACGTCTTGGACTTGTGAAGTATGAATCTCCCTCTTCTCAGGATGCATTGGCCGAGCTAAACTGTAACTAATATCCACAAGAGCCACAGTCTTGGAAGAGGTAATATGAGGAAGGTTATAGTGATGGGAGCTTTTGGTGTCTGAGGAGTAGAACTGAAAGCAGAGAAGCCAAGGAGGTGTAGAATTTGTCAGGGTGTCTGCCCAGAGGCGAGGGAACACTGATTCTAGACAACAGGTGCTGCTAGGCTCAGACAGAGAGCAGTGGGCCTGGCTGGGAATGGTCCTAGGCCAAGAACAAGTCTGAGCTCTCGTTAGCCATGGGGTGCCCTTCAGCCTCTGAGGTTCACTGTAGGTGAACACCTGACACTCTGGCTTACCTTTACCTAACCCTCCGAGTTTGACAAGAGAACCAGGGTGACCAGTGCCTTCCTGGATAGGTTGGGAAAACAGCAACCTCAGGTGGAGGTGCCTAGCATGGGTAAGAGAGCTGGGATGCAAATCCCCACACCCCATCCTTTCCTCTCCCCTAAGGCTACCTTGGCTAGGTTATTGTTGCTCATTCTTGGGGTGGTGGTGAGGGGAAGCTTGCAGGAGAGAATTCTTCCAGAGCCTTTTGAGGCAATCCCCAGAGACCCAAGAGGGAAGAGCCCCCAAATCCTAAGAGTCTGGAGTGTGTGTGTGTGTGTGTGTGTGTATGGAGGGGCTACAAGGGGTGAATGGGGTGCAGAGGGAATCAAGCTGAGACCTGAGGCCCTGAAAACCTAACTCCAAGGGGGGCAGCCTGCCAACCCTAGGACAGTTGATGAGGCAGTAGCGCCACCTGGTGGCCAGCACATATAAGCTTTCCTCTGCTTTCCCCACCTCCGTTGCTTCCTGCCTCCCCTTTCAAGAACTCTCCTCTTCTGCAAATGGAGAATTTCTCCTCCCTGGGCCTTCCCCTGGGATTCCACTAGGCCTGCCTGCCCACAGTTCTTTCTTTTCATCCTTTTCCTTTTATCTCTTCCTTACCTTTTACTATTTATTTGTTTTTATGTTGTTTGTTTTAACAGAACTCAGCTTTTGTCTTCTGGAGCCTTTCGGCAGAAAGCCGTCTTGTAGGAACAAGATTAATAAACCAATAATAATGTGTTAATAGCTAATAAAATATAACAAGTTAGTACTGTCCAGGGGCTCCCCTAGACTGGAGCAATATATTTATTTATTTTACCATTTGTCTTTCAAATTTCATCTGTTCAACTCCAACCCTAAACAACTACAGTTTATTGGATGCCTAAGAGACCGGATATGCGATCTCTATGCTGTGGATATTTTCTGTACATTTTCGCTCCCTGTCAGAGGCACCATATCGCACTGGGGGCAGAGAGACAGATGGCCTGCCCTGATCCCAATTCTCCATAACTTGTGCTGGTCACTCTAAGTTGGCTTTCTTCCATCTCAGGGCATGAAGTCCTTAAGCTTGGCCAAGGATGGACAAGGAGTAGCAATGAGTAGACTTTTGCATCTTGGGCCATCGTCAGACTCTCCCACACCTTGGCTTCTGCAGGGCCTTGGCTTCTCATGGTTTGCCATCCAACTGAAGGGCACAGTACAGAGTGGGAAGAGGACCCGCTCTCAGGAGGCCAGGATGGAAAACTCTACGACATCAAATGGGCTGCAAACCATTGAAGCCACTTGCTGTTCAGTCAACTCTGACTCCGACTCAAGACAATACCATGTGTGTCAGATAGAACTGTGTTCCGTGGGTGTTTCGATGGCTGAGTTTTGGGAAGAAGAAAGCCAGGTCTCTCTTTTGAGTCACCTATGGGTGAACACGAGCCTCCAGCCTTTCCGTTAGCAGCCAAAGGAGCTCACAGTTCACACCGCCCAGCAACAAGTGAGCCCCAAGTAAGACCTAAAGGCAATAGTGAAAAGACAGAGGCTTTTTATTTTGCTTAATTGGAAAAAAATAAAATAACCAAATAGAAATTGGTTTATAATAGAGGAAAAGCTCTTGGCCTGGGTTCTCATCCCAATATGAATACTGACTTACTTCCTGCTCCAGGCCTTAATTTCTCCACCTGTGGAGGGGCTGTGACCTCTGAAGGCTCCTTTGGGTGCTGAAAATCTGTGGCCCCTATTCTATTGCTTTTGGGAGGCCGAGTAGGCCAGGAAGTGGCTTTGAACCGTGAACACTCGACCTTGTCCTAGCACCAGCTACCTCCCACCCATGCCCATGGATTCTAGCCTTCAGTTTTTGCTGGAGTAATATTTTTCTAGTGTTTATTTTTAAAAGACTTGCATCTGTGGTGACTGTCTCCCATTTGGAAAATTAACTACTTACAGATGTTGCGTGTGGTCTAGCCTTCTCCCAGACAGCAAAACCACTGGGGTTTTGGATATCATTTCAAACAGAAGAGGAGGGAAGGAAAGCTGCATGTCTCTGATGTATGTGGCAAGACTTCTTGACTTTCTATAAAATGCTCAAATGAGATTTAATATTTGAAATTGAAGGGTAGAGGATTTCTTACAGTTTGAGAGCCCAAGTGTTAGAAGCTCGTGTTGAAATGGTCATTTGTGGGATATTTATGGCTGTAGAAGGAGGATGCTGGCTGTCTTATGGGGAAGAACTAACTCTCTCTTACCCCATGAGTGGGGCATGGGCTGAGGGGTGTGGCCCTCACCCACATACACTGGCCTATTGGTATGACCACTTGAGGCCAGAGCTGTCCAAGTGGTTCTCTGAGTTTAGCAATGGGCACCCCAGCCCAGAACAGGACCTGGCAGATCCTTCCTATGCAGGGTCTTGCACTCACAGGCTCTCCACTTACTGCCCCCCACCTCCTAACTTACCCTCTTGGTTCTTGCTCTTCCTAAGAACTCCCATGATTCCTCCTTGAGCCTCAGGCATTACCCCAGCTCCCCCGCCTCACCACCCAGAAGAAACCATTCTAGGTCTAAAAAGACACTTGTGAGATCTCGAGGGACCCCATGCTAAGCTTGTTTCTGTTTTCTCACTCACAGGCCACCTTCCACACCATTACCTCACTTCAGCTGTTTCTAAATCCAAGCTCAAGACTGGAAAGCAGGGAGGAGAGATCAGGACAAACTCTTTGTGTGGGAGCATATGAATGTGTACCTGTGTGTATGTGTGAGTTATGTGTGTGGTGAATATGTGTATTGTGTGCATGTGATGTGTATGTGTGTGCTGTGTGGTGCCTGTGTATGCAGTGTCTGTGTGTGTTGTATGCATGTGGCATGTGGTATATGCATAGCATATGTGTGTGTTGTAGGCATATAGTGTTATGTGTGTTTGGTGTGTATGTGTGTGCTATATGCACTCAGAGTGTGTCTGTGGCATCTGTGTAGTGTGTATGTACAGTGTGTGCATGTACTGTGTGGAGTGTGTATGAGTGTGTGGTATGCATGCAGAGTGTGTGTGTGATATCTGTGGAGTGTGTATGCACAGTGTGTGCATGTTGTATGTGGAGTGTGTGCCTGTGCTGAGTGGGATATGTGTGTGCTGGGAGGAGTGTGTGTGGTGTCTCAATGTGGGATCTGTGTATGCATGTAACAGATGTGGTATGTACATGTAGGATGTGGTTTGTGTGTGTCAGTATATGAATGTGTAGTTTGTGTGTGTATGGCATGTGGGGGGGATTGTTTGTAGTGTGACAGGGGACAGGGAGGGATTTATTTCCCACCTGGTGCCAGCCCAGGGCCACATTTTCTAGTCTCCTTAGAGTAGATGTCTTTCTTACCCAGATCTGCGAAAGCTTCTTTTTTGCTACATTTCAATTTACTTCTCTCAGTTTAATGATTTCTCTGTCCTCTGTCTCCTCTCACTAGCACATGAATTCCTGTTGCCTTTGCCTTTCCTTCCTAAATGAATCTCTAGATTTAAATATAAGACGATTGAGGTCCAATGTGAGCCTGTGTGAACATGAGTTTCATGCTAGTGCCACGTCAGTAGACTGAAACTGTGTGATAGCATTATTATTGTTTATTTTTTGTAAGATTTTCTTTATGAAAGAGACACTCAAAAAGCACAAAGAGAATATATAGTATTAAGTACAGGCAGTCAAATGTGCAGTTAGAAGATGGGTATTTAGAAGACAAAACTCAAGCTAGATTCCACTTTAAAAAACCAAGAGGAAAATAAACAGGCAGCAAGTTGTGTCGCTTGTTCAAAGTCCTTGATTTTAAAATCAATCTGGTGAGGATAAATTGAGGAAAAAATTAAATTTGGAATATTGCTTGATCTGCAACCAACCATGTGCTAACCATGGGGACAGCACGGGACCGGGCACTTTGTACAACTGTGTTCATCATGAGTCGGGGCTAACAGATGACATTTAACAGCCACACCAAGGTAAATTCATGACTAGGGGCACTATTACCACTTGGAACATGATAACTATTAAAAAACAAAGAAAGAATATGCAAGTACAACTATTCAGTAGCAAATATTGGTAAGTTGTGCTCATCAGTCTTTTTTTCCTTTTTCACATGAACAATTCAGAGAAACATGATTCTTTTTTCAAAGAAACAGTATGAAAATTTACCAACTAGTTCTATCATTTGGAGGAGTTATGTCTAGTACTAAGTGGGAGAGACAGAGAAGGGGAAGGAGACAAACAAAGGACAAAGGCAATCACATGAGTGAGGGTCCCTTTCAGTAATTGCACAAACATGGGAAACACTTCACATGTGATAACCAGAGCTTGAAATTAGCATATCAGAGAACATGGCTTTATCTTGTTTCCTTTTATCATAAATTTCAAATGAGAAAAACAAAGAAAATCCCCTTTTAGGCTCTAAATCTGGGACAAAGATGATGAAATTCACAGTAGCTTCTCAGATGATTACAGATTCTTTTCTTCCAGGATAAGTATTCTAAAGACTTCAACGGGCTTCTTTGGTTGAAAAGTCTTCATAACCTTGTCGGGGGAAGCTGGTTGGACTAAGCCTAGCTTTTAATGTGCCTCATGCTTTTCAAAGATGATAGACATCCAAGAGGACCCACGGCTCAGGCAGACATGCAGCCTCTCTTTTGGCCACCATCTGTTTTCTAGTTTATTTGTACTTGGTCCACATGATGCCAAACAACTGGTTTGACTGGGTTTTGTTTTACTAAATGAAAGAGATTGACCAGTTTGTTGTCCTGTGGGACAGTTTAATTGAAGAGGCTTCCCAGCACTGAGATACATGGCTTTCTGTGTCTCAAGAAGAGAGGGCAACTTCCTCTTTCTTAGAGGCAAGTTTGAGTGTCACTGTTCACTTGAGGTATTTTGATTTTGCAAAGTTGTAAGAATATGTTCAGGAGGCATTGGTGGTTCAGTGGTAGAATTTTCTCCTTCTATGTCAGAGACCCTAGTTACCAGCCAAGGTACCTCGTGTACTCATGTACCCATCTGTCATCAAAGGATTGTGTGTTGCTATGGTGGTGAACAGGTTTCACTGATGCTTCCAGACGAAGAGAGACTGGGAAAAAAGGCCTGGTGATCTAATACCGAAAAAATTCACCAATGAAAACCTGTAGGTTACAATAATCTACAATCGATGCCAACGGAAGCAGCAGTCAGGACATTAGACGACGTGTAGCATTGGGAAAGTCAACTGCGAAGGAACTGTTTCAAGTGCTGAGGAGCAAGGATATCTCCTTGAGGACTAAGGTGCGCCTGACACAAGCCATGATATTTCCAATCACCTTGTATGCATGTGAGAGCTGGACAATGAATAGGGAAGACCGAAGAAGAGTTGATGCTTTTGAGTTGTGGTGCTGGCGAAGAATGCTGAAAGTACCAGGGACTGCTAAAAGAACTAACAGATCTGTCCTGGAGGAAGTGCAGCCAGAATGCTCCTTGGAAGCAAGAATGGCCAGACTTCGTCTCACCTATTTTGGTCATGTTGTAAGAAGGGACCATTCCCTGGAGAAGGATGTCATGCTTGGTAGGGTGGAGGGTCGACGAAAGAGGGGGAGGCCTTCAAGGAGATGGATTGATACAGTGGCTGTGATGATGGGCTCGAGTATAGCAGGGATTGTGGGGCTGGTGCGGGATCGGGCAGTGTTTCGTTCTGCTGTGCATGGGGTCGCTATGAGTCGGAAACGACGGCACTTAACAACAACAACAACAATCTACATCCTATCATGGGGATAGCAGGCAGCACTTCGTTCTGTAATATGTGGGATCACCATTTGACAGTACACACTGAATGGCTTCAGAGTAGGTCTGGAAAAACGAACAACTAACCAAACCAAACCAAGATCTGGAGGGACTAGAAATGAGCCTTTAGTGACAGGTCCCAGAGGAAGCATGGATCTGAAGCAAGAGGAGAAGCAAGTGCTGAGGGATGTTTGAGGGCACTGATATAATATGTGCCTACCCTGGAGGTGTGA
Organism: Orycteropus afer afer; assembly: GCF_000298275.1. NCBI lineage: Eukaryota > Metazoa > Chordata > Mammalia > Tubulidentata > Orycteropodidae > Orycteropus > Orycteropus afer. The sequence continues at coordinate 1,971,411 of NW_006921931.1, forward strand.
GCAGCTGCTGTGGAAGGCAGGTTCTTGTGAGCGAAACCAGGTGTTGGAGGCCCTGCACGTCATGTACATGCAAAACATTGTATAAAAACACAAGGACATCTAAGGACCATGGTCTTAGGAGTTCCACCAGTCTTTATCAGCCTGATCTTTTTTATGTTAATGAGTTTTGTCCCATATTTTTCTCCCATTCTATCTGGGACCTCCTATTGTGATCCTTTTAGGGGTAGCCATCTAGTTTTGGTCTCAGGATTGTGGGTGTTGGGGTTCTCGTGGTCCATTAATTCTTTGGATTAATTGCTTCTCATGTTTCTTCACACTTCTTTGCTCCGGATGGGGAGAAACAAATAGTTGCACCTTAAGTGGCCACACACAAGCTTTTAAGACTCCAGTCACTATTCACTGATATAGGATGTAGAACATTGTCTTTGTGGACTATGTTATGCCAGTTGACCATACTGTCCCTGAGACTGTGCTTCTGAGCCCAAGCCAGGAATTGAACTCAGCCCCCGTGGTTCAACTTTCAGCCAAATGACAGAACTATAAAGTGAACAATACCAGGAAGGTATGCACTCATTAGAACAATCAACCATACAAGATCAAAAGGGCAACATTTTCCCAGGGATAAGGCTAAGAGGCAGGAAGGGGTAGGAAAGAAGGATGAAGGGGAATGGTAAACACAGAAATGAAGTGGGAAGGGTGCTGTAGCACTGTGGGATAAGGAATGTCACAGAATAAAATGTGTATGAATTGCTGAATGAAAAATCAATTTGCTCTGTAAACTTTCACCCAAATCTCTCTCTCTCTCTCTCTCTCACACACACACACATACACAAACACCCCCAAAAACCCTCAGGCAAGTTTATTAATGTTTACCAGGGCTGGGTATGAGGGAGAGGGGAAAGGGAGGCTCATTGCTTAGGAGACACTGAGCTTCTATTAAGGGTGATGGAAAATTTTGGAAATGAATCAGGTGGTGGTTGTACAACATGAGAAACATAATTAATGCCACTGAATTGTACATGTGAAAAATGTTGAAATGGCAAATGTTTCATTACACATATATTCAACAAAAGCAAACCAAACCAAACAAACCCCCAGAAAGCCACAGCTGCCTTGGTGCTTGGATGCAGCCCTCAACTCTGCGCTGTGTGATCTGCAGCCCCAAATGTTCTCTCTCTAAACCTGCTCAGCTCCCAGCAAATGCTTCTCCACCTCCTTGTGCATTGTCCTTGAATTGAATGGTGGCTGTGTTCTGATGGGACACAGGGAAGTTGTATAGGCTGTATTGCCACCAATATCAGAGAAGAACATGGCTTTGAAGTGCAAAGAGGATTTTATTGGGAGAAGCACTGAAGGTAGAGAAAAAACTAACCTGGGAACACCTTCATCTCAGACAGCATGAATGTTAAAGATGTTTGCCAAATATCCAAATATCATTTTCCAGACGTGCTAATTGTCCTTTTTCTTGTTTCTCTTCAATTTCCAATCCCTGGTGCTGGAAATGTTCAGGAATTAGCATGGTATTTGCAACAATTGCATCTGGTGGCAACATGAAACAATTCACATTATATTTAAATTTGAAACAACACATGTTCTTTACCTTGGCTGGTATTCAGACAGACTTTGGATGCTGGAATAGAAAAAGCTTTATAAACATTTTAAATATAATAAAATTCAATTTTTAGAAAACAATTAAAATATCATCATTATTTAAAACTTGAAAAGAAGACTGGGCAATCTACTTCCATAGAGATATTCTCTTGGAAACCCAAGGAGGGGTTGTTTTGAGTCTAATCGACTTGACAGCAGTGAGTTTGTTTTGACTTTATTATTTAAAACTTGATATTCTTTAAAATTTGTATTTTTCCCTTTAATTTTTACAGATATTTAAAATGTTAAGATAGTATTAAAATATATGTGAAAACAATTTTACTATTTCTTATTTTACATTTTTTGAGAAAATATATTCAAATTAGGTAAGTTTAGAATACATTTTAAATTTAATTTTAATCCTTTTAATATTGAGAATGAACACAAGCCATAATTCTGATAAAAATAGGAGAGTAAAACTCAGAAACTGAAAAGAAACAGAAAATCATTGAAGAGGTGAACTGCTTACACACTTTGAAACTGGAAATAATGAAAATGAGTAAGTGTTTGTTTGACTATCCCACAAAAAAGTTTATACACAGAACCTTATGAATTATTTACTTAATAAAGATTTAATTATTGATCAAAACACTGAGAATGTGAAAGGGAATTATTTATATCAAATTCACAACACAGAACCCGCAAATGTTGTTCAGGCCTGCCTGGTAGATGAGAAGGAAATCATATTCATGAAATTCACCAATGGGAGAAGAAAGAGGAAACAGAAATCCCTGAGACTTCTGTGCTGGTGGGAGGATGAGTCTGGAAAATGGCTGGTCACTTCCTTTTCATAATCAAAGAACATTTCAACAAAACACAGTCACAGCCAAATGCATTATGACCATTTCTTGGATGAACATGGCAGAGAATTGAATAGTTAATTTTATACCCAAATTGTTCAATCTGTTAAAAAAAAAAAAAAGTAGAAACTGGCTTTTCTGTGCTAAGGTCAAAGAAAAAGTACTTTATTAATTCGATGTCAATTACAACCAATCTTCAAGTTCACTTTGGCAAACAAAGGTGTTAACAACTAGAAAAGGAAAATACCATTTACACAAAAAAAGTGATTGTTAGAAATAATTAAAAAAAAAAAAAAAAGCTAAGTAAGCAATAAGCAATTAACAGTATTCAACAAAGACAAGTAAAGCAATTGGAACATTGGTGTGATATTCTTTAAAGAAAGATATTATGTCCAGTATTTAGCTAAGTTTAATGATGATTTTATGCGTAGTGCTTAAGGCATTTGACTGCTAACCAGAAGGCTACTCCTCGGAAGGAAGATGGGGCAATCTACTTCCGTAGTGATACTGCCTCGGAAACCCAAGGAGGGGTCGCTATGAGTCAGGTCTGACTCAATGGTACATAACAACAACAGCAACAAGGGGCACAGTCTTCACAGAAAACAATGTAAAAATTCCTGGGTTTTGTAGAAATGATTTAAAAATTTGTTGCTACCATGATGGAATATGTGAGAAAAAGTGAAACAATGATTACTATAGAGGATGAGGAATTAAAAATGAGATTATTAAGTTAAAGGAAATAAAATAGAGGGAAAAAAATACACATTTAAATAAGCAAGAATTACTCAGTTCAACTGCTGTTGTTGTTGTTATGTGCCATCGAGTCGAATCCGACTCATAGCAACCCCTCCTTGGGTTTCCGAGGCGGTATCACTACGGAAGTAGATTGCCCAACCTTCTTTCCGAGGAGTGGCTAGTGGCTTTGAACTGCCAGCTTACTGGTTAGCAGTCAAATGCCTTAGGCTACCATTCAACTGTGTATTACCAAACTCAAAAGTCATGTAGAATGGCTCATATGTGTTATGCTCATTGTTAAAACTATCAATAGAAGAAATCAAGGAACTTGAAATTAATGAGTATTATTTTATTGGTTTAACACCTGTTTTAAAAAGATACAAGTTCTAATGTAGGACACAACTTTAGTTTTAGCAGCTGATCTAAGTATTGTTGAGGGTAAGCCTACAGCAACGACGCTGCTGTGGCTGTTGACTAACAAGTTGAATAAAGAATTTTGTCAAAAATCCAGAAACATCCTTTGAACTGTAGTTTGAATTTTAACAAGAAAATGTGTGGCTTCAGCTGGGCTCAGAGCAATGGCCTTCTTTGGGAACAATTTAAAGATTATATACACCTTGTTTTCTGCATCTTGTTTTCTACCTCAAGTCTGACCTTACTAATGCTCCTGGATATGCAATGAGAATTCAAAGAAATGCTGTTAAAGCAATTAGACTTAATTTAGACAAGAGATGAAATGCCCTAGTATAGTTAACCAAAACAAAAGAAAACCCTCCAATAAAGCATGAAGAACCTCAGTCTTGGGCAGACAGTGGAATTAATTTTGAGTATTTACCTTCCACAGGTATTTATTATAAACTGTTGCTTGCTATAAATATGTTAGCAAAAGTTTACAAAAAAATATTTTTTTTAAGTTTGGTTATTTCACTTTTAAAGGGATTTTTAAAATATATCTAAAATTTTAGAGAAAATTGTAGTACTAAATAGGAAAAGGGAGCTCTAGTGGCGTAGTGCCTAGGGCATTTGACTGCTAACCAGAAGGTTGGCAGTTCAAAGCAGCAGCCACTCCTCAGAAGGACGATTGGGCAATCTACTTCCATATTGATGCCGCCTTGGAAACCCAAGGAGGGGTCGCTATGAGTCGGATCTGACTCGACAGCAGTGAGTTTGGTTTTTTTTTTTTTTGAAATAGGAAGAAAGCTATATGTTAAATATGCAATAAAAGTAAAATTCTAATAAAATACAAGAAAATTAGAATGCTGACACAACATTTGCAAGACTATGAAGAGGATTCATGTAGATACAATTTGGAAACTGGTTTCTATAAAGACTGTTTTCTAACCATGCTAGAATATAGTCTTGATTAAAGAGACATTGAACAAATAAAACAACATATAGCTACTCTTAGTTTTGTTTATAATCCAGTTCAGGAAATTTTGGAAGAATAACTTTTTGAAATACTGTTGTTGTTGTTGTTATGTGCCGTCGAGTCGGACCCGACTCATAGCGACCCCTCCTTGGGTTTCCAAGGCAGTATCACTACGGAAGTAGGATTGCCCAACCTTCCTTCCGAGGAGTGGCTGGTGGGTTTGAACCGCCAGCCTTCTGGTTAGCAGTCAAGTGCCTTAGCCCCTATGCTACCAGAGCTCCTTTGAAATACTAGAGATGGTAAAAATTGCTATATAAGCAATAGCAACTTAAACAATGAGTTTACAATGTTTCCGGTGATGTTGTTATTGTTGTCAGATGCAGTTTAGTCAGCTTCGACTTATAGTAAGCCATGTGCAACAGAATGAAACACAGCCTGGACCTGCGACATCCTCACAGTCCCTGCTGTGCTTGAGCCCATCCTTGCAGCCACAGTATGAATCCATCTCATTGAGGGTCTTCCCCTTTTTTGCTGACCCTCTACTTTACCAAGCAGGACATCCTCCAGGCACTGATCTCTTCTGACAACATGACCAAAGTACATGAAACAAAATCTGGCTATTCTTCCAACAAACACATGAGGAAATACCATTACACAGATGCAAATCAAAACAACAATAAGGTATCCTCTCACCCTAGCAATAATAGCAAAGTCCAACAAGACAGAAAATAACAAATGCTGGTGAGGTTGTAGAGAGATTGGCACTCTCATACACTGCTGATGGGATTGGAAAATGGTACAACCATTATGGAAAATAGTATGGTGTTTCCTTAAAAAACATAAAATAGGAGTACCATTTGAACCAGCAATTCCATTATTAGAAATGTATCCTGAAGAGGTGAGAGGCAGGACATGAACAGACATATGCACACCCTTGTTCATCGCAGCACAATTCACTATATCAAAGAGATAAAACAACCTAAATGCTCATCAACAGATGAATGGATAACCAAACTATGGTATATTCACACAATGGAATATTATGCTACATTAAAGAACAATGAATACATGAATCATCTCCCAGCGTGGATGAATCTGGAGGACATTATGCTGTGTGAAATAAGTCAACCACGAAAGGACAAATATTGTATGAGCCCATTATTGTAAAAAGTCAAGGAAAGGTTTACTCAGGGAAGGAAATTCATTTTGTGCATTGCTGGGGACAGGAGGGTAGGGGAGGGGAAATTTCAGACTAATCCGGGAACGTGTTGATTTGGGTGAGGCGAGGGATGGTATGGAAAGAATCTGTGACCAGCATGGTGACAATGTGGAAAGGAAGGTCACAAAAATGTGCACAAAAGATATAGACAACAGAGGTAAATACTAGTACAGGCACAATATTGCATTACTACTAATACCAAGCACCAGGCTACAGATAAATATATAGACAGGTGAGAAGATCAGGTAGGGGTAGGAGAACAGGAATATACCCTAGACGAAAGATAGATTTGGCTGAAGATAATCTTACATATGCACGTCTGCTACAAAATAAGCCACATGCATTACTGAAGCAACAGAAGACAGAGATGCAGTAAATTCTGAGAGACGCCCATACACCTTGAGAGAGAGAATCAGTAGGCCTGAGGACTAAGGACCATAGTCTTTGGGGACGTCATGGTCAAATGGCACAACATAGTACATAGAAATCTTGTTCTACCACTTACTTTGGTGAGTAGCAACTGAGGTCTTAAAAGCTTTCAAGTGGCCATCTAAGATGTAACTATTGGTCCCCTCTCATCTGAATCAAAGATGAGTGAAGAAAACCAAAGACATCTGGAAAGAATTAGTCCAAGGATAAGATGGACCACGAGGACCTGAGCCTTCATGACATAAGACCAGAAGAACTAGATGGTGCCCGGCTACCAATGCCAATCACTAAGAAAGGGATCAAAACTGGAGATTCTGTAGAGTGGGAGGAAAAATAGGGAACAAAATTACAAAATACAAAAATGACCAGAATTCTGGTTGGATAGAGTCTGGTGGAACCCCCAAGACTGTGGCCCTGGGTTACCCTTCGGGCCTAGAAGTGGACTCACTCCCGTGGATTGGCTCTCAACCCAACGGAAGAAAGAGCTATATGCAGAATATCTACCCCAGGTCAATGCACCCACCTGTTCTAGGGAGATGCACCTTTTAGAGCAATCAGCCATGAGACATCACAGGGGCAGCATTCACATAACGGGAAAGCTGGACAGACAGCAATGCATAGATAAGAAGGGCTCAGGGAGGGGTTAGTCACAGGGATGGGATGGGAGGAGAGTTTTTTATGGTTGGGGATGGTAATGGGGCATGAAATCAAATGTACATGAACTGTTGAATGTAAAACAAATGTGCTTTGTAAATTAGTACCCAAAGCAGCACAATAATTAAAAAAAAAAAAATATATATATATATAAAATGGCCATTCTTGTTTCTAAGGAGCATTCCAGCTACTCTTCCAAGACAGGTTTGTTCATTCTTCTAGCAGTCTATGGTATTTTCAGTATTCTTCACTAATACCACAATTCAAAGCCATTAATTCTTCTTTGGTTTTCTATATACACTTTCACATATGTATGAGGTGGTTAAAAATACCATGGCTTGGGTCAGGTGCACCTTAGTCTTCAAAGTGACAACTTTGCTTTTTAACACTTTCAATA
>NW_006921931.1:1986103-1990408 GCF_000298275.1 Orycteropus afer afer
ATTTTCACGCAAATTCTTCTGCTAGTTGGGGTTTAGTCCAAATCTGCATCCTTTCCTTCAAGGCTCAGGGGTCCAAGATTATCTTCTGTGTCTGTATTAATTGGTTTCCCTTTTCTTTGTTGAAGAGGGTCTGTGCAATCCTTCTGCCTAGTCTGCCATCTTGCCCCGCCTCCCTTTTCTCCATTTTTTATGATGGTACTCAAGTGTGAGGATTTTTGTTTTCTTTATGTTAATGCATAATCCATACTGAAGGCTGTAGTTGTTGATCTTCATCATGTAATACTTCAAGTCTTCTTCACTTTCAGCAAGCAAAATTGTGTCATCCAGTTATCACAGGTTGTTAATGAGTCTTCCTCGAATCCAAACCTTCCTTCCGAGGAGTGGCTGGTGGGTTTGAACCACCAGCAGTCAAGTGCCTTGGGCATTACACTACCAGACCTCCTACTGAAGAAAATTCAAAAACAGTTGCAGCAGTATATTGACAGAACTTCCAGAAATGAAAGCTGGATTCAGAAGAGGACGTGGAATATGGGATATCATTTATGATGTCAGATGGATCTTGGCTGAAAGCAAAGAATACCAGAAAGATGTTTATTTGTGTTTTATTGATTATGCAAAAGCATTTGATTGTATGGATCATAACAAATTGTGGATAACATTGAGAAGAATGGGAATTCTAGAACACTTAATTGTACTCATGAGGAACCTGTACATAAACCAGGAAGTTGTCGTTCAAACAGAACAAGGGAACACTGCATGGTTTAAAATCAAGAAGGGAGTGCGTCAGGGTTGTATCCTTTCACCATAATTTATTCAATCTGTATGCTGAGCAAATAATCTGAGAAGCTGGACTATATGAAGGAGAACGTGGCATCAAGATTGGAGGAAGAATCATTAACAACCTGCGATATGCAGATGACACAACTTTGCTTGCTGAAAGTGAGGATGACTTGAAGCACTTACTGATGAAGATTAAAGACTACAGTCTGCAGTATGGATTACATCTCAATATAAAGAAAACAAAAGTCCTCACAACTGGACCTATAAACAGCATCATGATAAATAGAGAAAAGATTGAAATTGTCAAAGACTTCATATTGCGTAGTTGTATAATTGATGCCAATGGAAGCAACAGTCAGACAACTTATAGCACTGGGCAAGTTGGCTGCAAAGGACCTCTTTCAAGTGCTGAAGAGCAAAGATGTCTCCTTGAGGACTAAGGTGTGCCTGACACAAGCCATGATATTTTCAATCGCCTCTTATGCATGTGAGAGCTGGACAATGAATAAGAAAGACTGAAGAAGAGTGGATGCTTTTGAGTTGTGGTGCTGGTGAAGAGTGCTGAAAGTATCATGGACCACTAAAAGAGCTAACAGGTCTGTCCTGGAGGAATTGCAGCCTGAACGCTCATTGAAAGTGAGAATGGCCAGACTTCAACTCACATACTTTGGTCATATTGTCAGAAGGGACCATTCCCCGGAGAAGGATGTCATGCTTAGTATGGTGGAGGGTTGACGAAAGAGGGGATGGCTCTCCACGCGATGGATTGACACAGTGGCAGTGATGATGGGCTCAAGTATAGCAAGGATCATGGAGCTGGCCTAGGACCGGGTGGTTTTTTGTACTACTGTGCATAGAGTCACTATGAGTAGGAGACAGCTCAATGACACCTAACAACAACAGATTAGAACTTCAACATCATTTTTGGAGAACACAATTCAATCCATAATTGACCTTGTTAAAATGTTTGATCTTAATATGTGAAACTTATGGTTTATTTTCAACTTAATTATTGTTTAGAATTTTGTTGACAATTTCAATTGCTACAAGTTTAGCAGATTATTACCATAAATTTAAATGGCTGAATTTGGCATCACTGTGAAATATTTGATAATAGCAATAAAATTAGTGACTTGTTGAAATGAAGAACAAGGAATATAAATTTAAAAAAGTTTTATTTTCTTTACTTTTGCTGTGGTGAAATCATACACAAGGTACTTGCCAACATAACAACTTCCACATTTACAGCCCAGGGACATTGATGACATTTTTCATGCTGTGCCACCATTATAGCTATCCTTTTGCAAAACATCCCATCACCTATTAGCATAAACTTAATGACCTTATACAAAAACTTCCTATTTCCCCCTCCCTCCTTCCCCTGGTAACCACTAATAATCTATAATCTTTCTATATTATTTATTTATTTATTTATTTATTTCAACCTATCTAGAAATTTTCCCTCCCCTCCCCTCCCATCCCTGATAACCAACAAAGAAAGTTTCTTTCTATGTATAAACCTTTCCTTGACTTTTTGCAGTGGTGGATTAATACAATATTTATCTTTCTGTGATTGACTTATCTCACTCAGCATAATGTTCTCCAAGTTCATCCACGTTATGCGGTGCTTTGCAGATTCTACATTATTCTTTAGGGTTGCATAGTATTCCGTTTTGTGTATGTACCAGTTTGCTTATCCATTTCTTGGCTTATGGACACTTAGGTTGTTTCCATCTGTTTGCTATTGTGAATAGTGCCATGATGAACATGGTTGTACATATATCTATTCGTGTCCTACTTCTCACTTTTTTAGGATATATACTTCATAATGGGATTGCTGGATCAAATGGTGTTTCTATTTCCAAATTTTTAAGGAATCTCTATATTGATTTCCACAGTGGTTGTATCATTTTAGAGTCCCACCAGCAGTGTGTGAGAGTCCCAATCTCTCCACATCCTCACCACTATTTGTTATTTTCTCTCTTTTTAAACTTTGCTATTAATGCTGGAATGAGATGTTACCTCATGGTTGTTTTGATTTGCATTTCTCTAATGGCTAATAATAGTGAACTTTTCTTCATGTGTTTGTAGGTTACCTGAATATCTTCTTTGGTGAAGTATCTGAAGAACAAGGAATATAAATTTTATGGAATAAATTTTCAACAATTTATTAATTATGATGTATCTTTATTATGGTATATCTTTATTCTTTTAGGAGCTCTGGTAGCATAGTGCCTAAGGCACTTGACTGCTAATTAGAAGGCTGGTGATTCAAACCCACCAGCCTCTCCTCAGAAGGAAGGTTGGGCAATCTATTTCCATAGTGATACTGGCTTGGAAACCCAAGGAGGGGTTGCTATGAGTCGGGTCCGACTTGATGGCAAATAACAACAACAACATCTTTATTCTTTTATCCATCTAAACATCATCAACTCATCAAGACATGTGCCCTTAGATATGTGCAATCAGCTGCATCTGATATTCTGCCTACTTTTAGTTATAGAATAAACATAGCTTTGCACACTCTTTTCAGTTTTGATGTTATGAAAGTTATATTTGTCAAAGAAACAGGAAAGAGTATGTCATATTTCATAGTTTTTAGCTTGATTTAGAACTTTTAAATATTTAGACATATGCTATCTTTGCTGGGCCTGAATGCTGGGCTGACTTTCATGTGGGTGTGCATGCAGCATGGAGGAAAAGGTTTGGGCATCTTCACCTGGAGGAAGACTTGGAAGTGATTTGGAGTTGAACTGAGAATTCTTCCACATGTGACAGTAGTGTCACCTTAAAACTTCTTTCGGCTAGGATAGTTCTCAGCTTTGGATGCTCATTAGAATCATCTGGGAAGTTTTAAAAATTCTAATAGCCTAAGTTCCACTCTTAAGAGATTCTGATTTAGTGTTTTAGCTTGAGGCCTGAGCAGTAGCATTTAAAAAAATTATTCCCCAGGTGATTCTAAGGTGCCTTCAGGCTTGAGAGCAGCTGTGATTAGCTTGGCTAGCAAATAACATCCTGACAGAGTTAGAAAGAACTTTGCAGTTGGTCATGCTATGGCTAGATTTTGGTTACATTATGTCAGTCCTGGGTCAAGCTAAGTTTGGACAGAGTTGAAGGGCTGTCAATGGAGAAGCAGCAAGTGGATTTCAACTTCATTCATTCAACTGTCATTTAGTGCACTTCTATAATGTTTTAGGAACTGGGGATACAGAAATGAATAAAACACAAATTCCCTAAGGGGAGCTAACTACCATTGTGGTCGAGTCAATTTCAATCCGTGTCAGATCACAGCTGCTCCATAGACTTTGCAATGACTGATTTTTCAGAAGTAGATCATCAGGCCTTTCTTCCAAGTCATCTCTGGGTGGATTTGAACCTCCAACTTTTTGGAGCTGAGTGCATTAAACATTTGCATCATCCAGACATGCCAAAAGGGAATGTGTGTAAAAATAAGCAATAAAATACCACAAATATTATAATAAAAGTGTATGTTCTTGCTGTTGTTATGTGCCATCGAGTCGGCCC
>NW_006921931.1:1990508-1992331 GCF_000298275.1 Orycteropus afer afer
GCCCAACCTTCCTTCCAAGGAGTGGCTGGTGGGTTTGAACCGCCAGCCTTCTGGTTAGCAGTCAAGTGCCTTAGGCACTATGCTACCAGAGCTCCTATAAAAGTGTATATGGGGTACAATAGGAGCACTTTCCATATAAGAAGGAAGGGTAGATGAGGGAAGTCTAAGTTGAGTCTTAGACTTGGTTGGGGTCAACGACCAGGAGTTTGTAGGGAGAATTCTTGAATTGAGCGAGAAGAGAATCCCATGTTTCTGAGAGTAGCGGCAGGCCTGTGGGAGCCAACCTAGTAGGAGGAGCCAGGAATGTATGCAGACTGTTAGGATGATCAGCTGACTGTTAATTTTTAAAATTGTGAAGATATATTTGTGTGTGTGTGTGTGTGTGTGTATCACAACATTTCCAATTCAACATTTTTCACGTATAATATAGTGATACTAACTACATTAATCATGTTGTGCAACAATACCAAAATCCATTGCCAAATTTCCTATCAAATATATGGAATGCTTAACAACTTCTTTCATGTTATTCTGCCCAGGAGCTGTGATAATCTCTTTATTGTTTCAATTTTAATATATGCACTACCAAAACAAGCCCCAGAAACACTTTGCATAGGACCTAGATGTGTTTTCTGAGCAGCATCTTCAAACTGGGGTTGCAGGAGGACTTTCCAAGATGTTTGAGGGGATGGGAAAGAAATCTGTTTCCAAATCCTTAACTTCCTGGTGGTGCAATGGTTAAGTGCTTGGCTGCTAACTGAGAAGCTGATGGTCAAACCCACCTAGTAGCTCTGTTGGAGAAGAGCACCTGTGATCTGTCCCCATAAAGATTACAGCCTAAGAAATCCTATGGGGTAATTCTGCTGTGTTCTGTAGTGTCACCATGTGTTTGAATTGACTCACCAGCATACAAAATCTCCCTATGTATTTTTCCTAAAATTGCCTTGGCAAAAAACTTGATAAAACTATTCTCTCCCTGCTCCAAGCTGTTTCTCCTCTCCCATGGCCACTTCCACTATCACCTTCTATGTCTCCCACCAGCAAGCCATACTTCTTGCCCCTCCAGAATCCTACTGTGGTGCTGAGCGCCATGGTGTAAACTCAGACCTACCAAACAAAGGGGTAATTTGAAATATCAGCTCCAGAGACTTCCTAAGGATTAATCAAAGAACTTTAAACCTGCCTTTGGCTTTTGTATCTTAAACACATTCCTGTTAAGGTGAAGCACGGTGTTAGAAGAAGGGCACTTTGGCCCATGTTGTGATGTTTGGAATTCTAACATATTGTAGAGTGAGGAGGTGAGAGTGATGGTGAGATTCCTGTAGTGAGCTTGCCTCTTCAGTCACAGTCTACAGGCACAGAATGAATTCCTCCTGAAGGAGAATTCCAAGTAAGAAAAGCTAAGAGATGCTGAATGCTAGAAGGACTTTCAAATTTTCAACATGAGCAATTATTCTTCAGCTATTCTCATATTCTTTTTTAAGATGTCTTAATAACTGGGAGAAAAAGCACATTTAGCAAGCAGAAGAAATTAGTGATGCTAATTCTTTCTTTCTTCATTTATTTTTTTGAGTTACCAAATATTCAAGATACATTTGATAAAAAGCTGTGGATAAAATTTTTTTGTGATTTATTTCAGCTATTTACTCAGTAAGGTAGGTAATTTGTTATACCTATTGCCTACCTGGGAGCTCTGGTGGCATAGTGCCTAAGGCACTTGACTGCTAAACCAGAAGGCTGGTGGTTCAAACCCACCAGTCACTCCTTGGAAGGAGGGTTGGGCAATCTACTTCCATAGTGATACTGCCTCAGAAACCCAAGGA